>NC_068994.1:1811718-1813775 GCF_001194135.2 Octopus bimaculoides | reverse complement strand
TATATATTTTATATATATATATATATTATATATATCCTATAAAAATGTATATGCATATACATACATATTTGAAAATGTCTGTTAATAAAAGCATCAAAACTTACCTGTGTCTGTGTTAATTTCATTAAATATATTTGTGTGTGAACTGTGTTAAAAAGAAGCTCGTGTTTGACTTTTTTTGCTCACCTTTTGTTGAAGATCATTCGGATTTTCTCATTAATCCTTGATACTATAATTAGGAATCAAAGCAATGTGTTGATGTTGTGGTGGAGGATAGAGAGCACATGTCCAAAATGGCTTACCCGACAGTGGAGCTAATTTCAACATCGATGACAGCAATTTGCAAAACGATGTGCTTGAATCATTCTTTTTTTGTTTTTTTTTATCATTTTCACAATTCTTGTTTTAAGTAACAAAAGAATTCAGCTTCAGTCAAAGAGAAAAGAAACAATCTACCCCCACCCCATCTCCCAGCCACAACAACGACAACAACAAGAAGCATAGATTATCTTCATGATGTCACACTCTTCTCAGATGTGACCATCCTGTTTAAATGACTTTAAATAAAGCAACCAAAGATATTGGTTTGTGTATCACAGTCTCCAAGAGTGTCTACATTTGCTATAATGAAGAGTGGGTGGGGGGCAGAAAAAAAGCAGTCAACCATTACTTGTTGTAATATAGCATCGAAGGAGGCAAAAGAGAGAAAAAATGGTCTGCTGAAATCATGGCAGCGCTTCAGTGTCATTTGGGTGATTGTCACTTGCTGAAAATGTCAAGAGTTAGATACAATTGTGGAGGAAGCTAGCACCTGGAATGTGGGAATGAGCTGTGGGAAGCAGTGCATGGGAGGCAATTGCAACAACCTTTATAGAGATCAGACCAGGTATAGGAATCACTAGAAATAATAGCCTGGAACCCAAGACAGTAGCCGGAATGTAAGCAATAATAGACCAATAGTTACACAAACAAGGAGGATATTTTGTATGAGCACCGAAGGCATAGGTAGTAGTAATAAGGAAAGAAATCTTTGTAAAAATATAATTAGTCCCTTACATACACAGTGTATGAGGAAGAACTTAGTATACCAATGTAAGATTAAATCAAACAGGAATTCTTACTTTTATTTAGGTGTGACCTTGACAAACTTTAAATTGAGACTGGTAAATCATTTAAATACGTTTAAGAACAGAATTAAGACGAACAAAACTAGCTTGAACAAGTTTGTCAGTTTGTTAAGGATAAAAATGCTACCTTTAGTATAGAATGGGTAAAAATTAGCACAGCTATACTTTATATAACAGGAAGAAAAAGATGTAACCTGTGCATAGAAGAAAAGTACTAGATTTTTACATCAAAACAACATTTGTTGGTCATTTTAACTAACTAATCATGCTGTATAATTAACTGTAAAACAAAAAGAAAAATTTAAAGCTGAACCAGTCTCCACATTCTTTGTAATGGTTTTGGGTTTATGCTTCCGAAAATATTCATAATCCAGTGAAGCAAACCTGGATGAGAAGAATTACATTGGGATTGCTAATCCTAAGTGATCCCTGATGCTTCTTACTACTTGATGCTGTGAGCCAGAACCAGGAATGTACGTGAGAGCTCTTACAGTACCTGCGTGGATAATTTATCCCTATATAGGCGCATGAGTGGCTGCGTGACACTGGTATCAGTCATGACTGGTTTTACTTGGCTCGATGGGTCTTCTTCTCAAGCATGACATAATGCCAAATCAACTCAGTCTTTGCATCTGTGAGGCCCAGTGTTATACATATTATGAGTATGTATGCATGCGTCTTCACATTACAGGTCTAACAAAATCAACATTAGTCCATACACCAACAATACTATTGCACTTCATTCCATAATATACATGGATATGAACCCAGTCAGCAGTCATCTGAAACAGCTGCAAAGACAAGATTTCATTACATCATTTATCTGTATTTGCAACTTTCCAAGTAAATACATTCCTTATGCCTACTTTTGTGAGCCTGTCTTTTCTGCTTATATATATATATATATATATATATATATATATATATATA
>NC_068994.1:1806846-1811486 GCF_001194135.2 Octopus bimaculoides | reverse complement strand
CACACACACACACACTTATATATATACATACAAACAGACATACACACACACCCACATATAAATGTGTGTGTGTGTATATATATATATATATATATACACACACACATATATATATATGTATGTATATGTATATGTATGTATGTATGTATGTATGTATGTATGTATGTATGTGTGTGTGTGTGTGTGTGTGTGTGTATTCTAATTGCTGAAACTGCTATCAGTCATATATCTCATATCAGTTTTTGCAGGACTGAAAAAAAAAAGAGTATTTTGATATAGTATATATTATGAGCCCCTAAAATAATGAGACATTTAGGGTCAGAACACCTTTGATCACAGGTCTGCGGAATAAGAGGTTGACCTGGGGCTAAACAACAACAACAGCAGCAGCAGCAGCAGCAGCAGAATGAACAGAGGCAGCAGCAGCAGCAGAGTAATAACATCATGTGACACATTGATATATTGATTTTTTTTTAGAATTGTTTCTCAGAACCAGTGACTACAGCAGTATTTTGCCAACCAGTAGGTTTATATACATCGTTAACCCCCCACCCCAAACAGCCCCACCACACACACACACACACTTTACATTCTGTTATGTATGCACAATATAGATTTCAAATGAAATTATTGAAAAAGTTAATAAAATATCATTTTTTTATGCATACGTAATCAGATTTTGAATGCTAATTAGCTCAAATAATTAAGCTAGCCAGCAATGGTAAACACTATAGCTATAAATGCCTCCTAATATAGACATAAATACGAACTACTATAATCAGCAATAGTAACTATTATAACCAATACTAACTGCTAACTAGTATAACCATTACCAATACTAACTAATATAAGTATTTCCGATGCTAATTACTATAACCACCGATATTGGTTTCAGATGTTTGGCACAAGGCCAGCAATTTCGGGAGAGTGGTGGTGGTGGTGGTGGGGGGAGTTGATTACACTGACCCCAGTTCTCAACTGGTGTTTGTTTTATTGGCAAAGCTCACTTCAGCAGAATTTGAACCCAGAATATAAAGATACACGAAATTCCAAAAAAGCATTTGGCATTCTAATGATTCTGTCAGGTTGCTGCTTTAATAACCACCAATATTGTCTCTGTTTTCCAAAAATGTTCCGTTTGTAATGAAGCAGGGTGAGATGAGACAATGTTGAAGACATGATGTTGTGCTTTTATGATTGAGATGCCATTGTTAAGTGCTGTCCCAATACCTGAAACAAGGGAAATTTTCACCCTACATTTTAATAGGGTTCATCATGGAAACCATCATACAAGAATGGGTGGAGAAAAAGATATGGTGCATGGTTAGAGAGTGAGAGGTGTATAGCAATATGGGCAAATCAACAGGAAGTGTTTCAGAAGAGAGGGAGAGATAATTTGGTAGCATTGAAGGGGGCAGTCAATGCAAAATGTGAATGAAGAGGAAGGCAATTAGACAGGTAGTAAGAAAGATAATTAGTATCCCAGAAAAAAACAAACTATCATTCAAGATGAAAACACATTCTTGAATGATAACAAAAGCAACAACATCAGCAACTCAAATTTTTCAAGCATTGTGAGCTAGAAGAGATGCAGATATCTATAATGTTTAAGTATTCCAGGGAATTAGGTGTGAGAGGTGGATGCTGAAGGACATTATACCAAATGCTGTTAGGAGATAGACAGTCATTTAAGAGGACATCATTGGTCTATTGGCCATTCAGGAATCATTTATAAAAACACGTTAAACATTACACAGTTCAATTAAGACTGAAGATATTCAACAACAATTTTAGACCACCAAATATTTTAGAGGAGATCAGAATTGACAAAGGTCAGAGTAATGAGTTGTCTTGACCCTACCTACGTGGTCATTTCTCACCCCTGGGTCAGAAGGTTATCCTTCACTAGATGTATTTTTATGGAATATTAAACATGTTTCAATATATTTTACTGCTTTTGGACTCACCTCCATTTGTTATATGAATGAACATCTCCACATGACTTTCAAATCCTTTTCTACAGTTTTTTTGTTTTATGTATTGAATAAAAAAGGAAGACTTGTTGTTGTTGATGCTGTTGTTGTTGTTGTTATTAATAGCCAAACAAAATGTTTAATGAGATTTCTTCTAGCTTTATATCCTGAGTTCAAAATTTGCAGAGGTTGACTTTTCCTTCCAGCTATTCAAGGTCAATAAAATGAAGTACCAGCTGACTACTGGGGATCAATGTGATTAATTAGCCTCAACCCCAAAGTTTCAGACTTTGGGCCTAAAGTAAAAAGAATTATTAATGTCATTAATATTGTTATTGATGTTGTTGTTTTTCTTCCCATCAATGTCTTTTTTTCCTTCCTCCTAAACTATAAAGAATCATACATCATGTTTTATTTTTCAATATTTAAAAAAATCATCTTCATTGATTTTACATACATCTACTAACTTACCAGAGTTGCACACCCATATATACATACATACATACACACAAGCATATAGAAATATTTATACACACACACACACACACACACACATATATATATATATATATACATATATATATATATGTCATAATATATGGGCAGAAGAACCATATAATATATATACATGTATATGCATATATTCATGTGCATATATATATATATATATATATATATATATATATATATATATATATATATATATATATATATATATACTAAGTACATGTTTATACATATATATACATATGTATGTGTGTGTGTATGTGTGTAAATAAATATATATATATATATATATATATATATATGAGGGAGTACCAAAAAGTAACTGGAAATGTTCTCTGTTGGACAAACCTATTGTAGTTCAGGCTTCCATCATTAGAAGCCACTTGATGCAACCTTCAGGCATCAGTCTGATGACCAGCGTCATCCAGTGAGATCGTACTGCATCTTTGTTTTGCAGTGCTTCTCCCCTGTTCACCAATTTTTGTGATGGCAGAAACAAAGGAACTTCTATGAAGTGCTTCCATGAAATTCTGTTTTCTGCTGGGGAAAATGGCAGCCAAAACAGATGTCATGCTTCAAACAGCTTACAAGGACGCAGCAATGAGCAAAACAGAAGTTTACAAGGGGTTTTCATGCTCCTGCCAACGAATTTTGAGCAAGGAAGTGCAAATGAAAAGAGTTGCAGCAAAATCTATGCCTCACTTTCTCAAGGAAGATTATAAGCAGTCACAATTGAATGTGTGTAATGAACTGAAAGAACAATTGGAGGTTGATCTGGACCTTTCTTCGAAGGTTATAACTGATGATGAAAGCTGGTGTTTATGGAATCTGCAAACATGGAAGAAGTGAAGTAAAAAATGATGAAGGCATTAAAAGGCATCACATCACAAGAGTTCCAGCACTGTTTTGAAGAGTGGAAATTGCTTCAAATGGCCCTAAATTTTTGGGGAGGGAGCCAACTGGTATTTAATTTATTGACCCCAAAAGGATGAAAGGCAAAGTCAACCTTAGAACGTAAAGACAGACAAGATACTGCTAAGCATTTCGCCTGGCATGCCAATGATTCTGCCAGCTCACCACCTTTTTCCCATATAAAGAATCTGGACTTAATTTATATATTTTTACATTTATACTTAATCTGTCAACCCCTGTTACTAATAATTTCAAATTAGAAACCAGTAATTAAGCACTTATGACTATATTTCATTCACTAAGACACCTTTTAATGATTCAATTTAATTTGCTCACAAATGAACTAATCATTAAATTCACTTATACAATTACCATTCTAGGAAAATATTCTTTTAATTGTATTTCTGACATCAAAAATAAAAGCAGTGGACAAGAATCTACAGGCAAATACTATCGTACTTCTTTGAGAGAAACTGTAGAAACCTGTCATTCACTCATACATGACAGCAAATTCATGTCAGCGTTACTGATGACTATTAACAATTTATCTTTCCTCAGTTAGAAGGTGCTTTAACATGAACCCATTCAAGAACATGAATTGGCTGTTATAAGACTAAATATATATATTACTGTATCAATAACATAGCAACTCTATTACACACAAGTGTAGGTTCATCTGACTTATGAAAACTTAGTTGATAACCATAACTATATATATATACATATATATATATATGCACACAGTACATGTAACCATGTGCGTGTATGTATTTATCATCTGTGGTATATATCGTTTAATACACGTAAGTCTCAGTGAAAAGTCACCAGTACTCTCTCAGTGAAGTCCACTTAAATAAAAGAACACTCCCTTGTCACTACTGATATCAGATATAGAGGGAAGCTGTGATTGGTCCTGTAGAAATGTGCACAAGAATTAGGTGGCTGAACAGTAATGTGTGCAAGTATATGTATGTGTATATATATATGTATATGTGTGTGTGTGTGTGTGTGTGTGTGTACAATGTGGCATCTATATGTAGTGTTGTGTGCATGTGTATATGTACTGTATTGTGCGTGTAGAATATTGTGGGTGCATGCGTTAAACAGGTCCTCATTAATCACAACAGATAATATATACATTATACACACGTGAACTTACACAAACATACATACAGATATGTGCAGATTGTGTGTGTTGTTATATACTTTTAGATAAGTATATATATATATATATATATATATATATAT
>NC_068994.1:1799125-1806536 GCF_001194135.2 Octopus bimaculoides | reverse complement strand
GTGTGTGTGTGTATACTTAGAAACATAGATAGATAGATAGGTTCTCATATACTTATGGAAATGTGTATACACACATACAGACATCTTTATGTATACATGAATATTTATATATATATATGTTTGTATGTATATATGCATATGTGTATACACACATACACAAATATATATGCATATATGTGTATATATAATGTAAAATACATACATTAATATATCTATATATATACATGTGTGTATGTGTATGTGTATATATACACACACATACATATATATGAATGTATATGTATAAATGTATATATGTGTGCATGTGTGTGTATGTGTCTATGTATGTATGTATGTGTGCATATGTGTGTGTATGTGTGTATGTATATATGTAATGTATGTATGTATGTATACCCGCCTCACACACACAAATGCATGTGTTCAAACAGACGTCATACTCTGCATACAGATTAGTTTGTTTTGATTTACTAAACAGAATGATAGGGAGGGTGAGAGTATGAGAGACAAAGAGGGTAGGAGTGAGAAAATGTGAGTGAGTGTAGGTGGGAGTGAGAAGCTATGAGTGAGAGTAGGAGGGGTGGGAAAGAAAGTGTGAGGAATGAGATAGTAGCATAGATTTTTATATACAGCAGACACAACTAATACATACACACACACACATACATATATATATATATATATATATAGAGAGAGAGAGAGAGAGAGAGCTGTGTACATAAACTAATACACATGTGCACACACATACATACACTCACAAAGATACAAGTGGGTATGTGTGTTCAGAAATTCATGTTTATGTATGTATGTATGTATGTATGTATGTATGTATATACATTCATACATACGCATACATATACATTTGAATATTTTTATATATAAATATGTATGTATATACATATATATATATACGTATGTATGTATATATATATGTGTGTGTGTATATGCATGTATGTATGTGCATGTGTGTGTGTGTGTTTGTGTATATGTATGAAGAAAAGACTCATTCAAGCAGTATTATTTGTTTCTTGATCTCCATAAAGCTGTGTCCCAGGTAATTTGTTGTTTCTTAGATTTGGGAAAAACAGGGAAGAGCTGGCATCAGAAAAGACATCTGGCCCCATAAAACCTCTTCCCCAGAATACTCTTGCCTGGCTCATACAGACATAGAAGTGCAGATGCTCACCTGAGTACACACATGCACACACTCTCCCACATGTGCACTCATTTATGTACATCATCACCATCATCAACATCTTCATTCTACCTTCTACTTTCCATTCTGGCATGTGGTGGACAAGTTTTGATGGTGGCTGTGTGGTAAGAAGTTTGCTTCATGACCACATGATTTGGAGTTCAGTCCAACTACCTGTCGCCCCAGGCAAGTATCTTCTTCAAAAAATGAGTCACTGAAATATTTTGTTTACCTCTCATTCTCATGAATATTCAAGTCCAACATAGTACAAACCTTCCAAACTTTAAGTGATAAGCACTTCCTCACAAGCTATAAGTATAAGAAACTATAAAACAGACATAAATATTACTTTAAGTTTTAGGTGCATTGTTAACATAAAGAATATTATACCCTAAAAGGCTGCTGTATTTAGCAAGACTAATTGTTCATGAAAAGATATCAGCACTGAATGCCAGCTAAATAGAGGTTGTTATTCAGTGGCTCAAAAGAAATTTAAAGAAGAGATTTTATTACCATACAACTTCATTCAAAAATAGTGCAAAGCATAATGACATGAAACTGATCAATGAAAGTAAATGCTTAAAGCTATAACATCAACTAACAAATTGTTGAAAAGTCAAAGCAAGACAAAATGGTAATAATAGATGTAATCGATGTACAAAGGTAAAAAGAGTGATCTTATACAATTTGCTACAACTATATAACATAACATCATTGACTTAGAGAATCAGAAATGCTATATCATGTTACAATCCAACTGTAATAAAGACATCTTTTCCTTTGAAAATGTAATCTCTGAGTTATAAAATATCCTCTAAAATGTTTTGGCACCCTCTTGTACTCAAGAAGACCTGTACTCCATTTTTATTTTCGCATATTGAATTCTGTTCTGTTTAAGTGTTTTACAACATTTCTTGATTGTACCACATCACTCTGATCAGTCCAATGCAAATGTTTCCTAAAAATTGATTTTTCCAATTCAAAAGTTTAAGGTTTGTTTTTGTCACATCTTGATATCTCCTCCTGGATTTATATACATACATACATACATACATACATATTTATATATATATAGGCACAGAAGTGGCTGTGTGGTAAGTAGCTTGCTTACTAACCACATGGTTCTGGGTTCAGTCCCACTGCATGGCACCTTGGGCAAGTGTCTTCTACTATAGCCTCAGGCTGACCAAAGCCTTGTGAGTGGATTTAGTAGACAGAAACTGACAGAAGCCCATTGTATGTATGTATGTATATATATATATGTTTGTGTGTGTTTGTCCCCACAGCATCGCTTAACAACCGATGCTGGTGTGCTTACATCCCTGTAACTTAGTGGTTCGGCAAAAAAGACTGACAGCATAAGTACTATGCATACAACGAATAAGTCCTGGGGTCAATTTGCATGATAAAGGCGGTGCTCCAGCATGGCTACAGTCAAAAGACTGAAACAAATAATAAAGGAATAAAAGAATATATATGTATGTATATCTGTTTCTTATTAAAATTTGGCAGAAGTAGCAGAGTGACTCAAGGTCTGTTAGCACTTACCAAACTAGATACAAGTCAAGGGTTAAAAATTTATATCCCAGTTCCCAGGATAGTTCTGGAACAAATTTATAAAAACAATTACAATGTCATGTGAATCATTCATAATTTTCAAATAGCTTACCAATATATATGTGTGTGTGTGTGTGTGTGTGTGTGTATGTGCGTGGAAAAAATAGTCAAGGCAGAAAATGCAAAAATAATTTCATCATAAAAAATATTTCAGTACTGGTTTCGGTCATTGAGACTTTTTCAACTCTAAGTATGGAAAACAATAAATTTTAGGAAAAATTAAATGAAAAGTTTTTTAAAAGTATATTTGTAAAGTATTCAAATACAAGGGTCATTTCCCTTGTTTCTGCCTGTCTCTGTCTCTTTAGTTTAGTCTTGTTGGTTTGAGGTCGATGTGAATTCTTGGCAGATATATATATATACATATATATATACACACACAAATACATTTATCAAAAAAATAGAAAAAAAAAAAAAGGAATGGAACTGGTAAAACACAGACACCAACCATTTCATAACAAAGTGAAACTTGCTACTTAAGTTGTAACGAACACAAAACCAGGTTAGCTAATCTTCAGGTGCTGTTATTGCCATGTTGTTTACTTTTCCACAAGATATATACATTGTGATTTCACTTAAGCTTAGTAATACTAATAGCCAGTCGTTAGAATTCAATATATTTATGTTTTAGGGTATGCACAACAAAACTCCTTGTAACACCACAGATGAACTGAAGGCAAGGATTATGGCAGCATTCACCAACTTAAACAAGGAGACCATCCAGAAGAGTTGCAGGAGATTCTGAAGTCGTTTGGAGGTTGTGGCTGAAGCCAATGGCGATTTTATTGAATAAATTCTGCCTGACCCATGCAAGAGCGGAAAAGTGAACATAAGACGAATGATGATGATGATGAATGTATGTATGTGTGTGTGCGTCTTTGTGTTTCTGCTTATTACCCCCACAACTTGACAGCCTGTGTTGGTTTGTTGACATCCCTGTAACCTAACAGTTTCACACAAAAAAAAAAAACGCTGATAGAATAAGTACCAGAGTTAGAAAATATAACCCTGGGTTCAATTTGTTCAACAAAACCCTTCAAGGTGGTGCCCCAGCCTGGCTGCACCCGAAATGACTGAAAGAAGTAAAACGGCAACAACAAAAACTACAAACATCTGGACAGAGTGCCTCACCATCAAACCCCTCCACTCACACTAAACACCACCAACATGGAGCCCTCACTCAGCCTCAAACATATACACACACACACAGACATTGCTCAAGTGATACAGTGCGGAGACATCACATCATCACGTGGGTTTATATATATATGCGTGTGTGTGTGGCTGAGTATTGTGTTTGTACGTTTACTGTACTATGTGTGTATATGTGTATGCTTGTATGTGCACATGAGTTTATATAAGTGTGTGCGTGTGACTATTACATACATACACACAACTACATATTGTGTAAGTGGCTGAGCATTGCACTTTATTGTAATATGTGTGTGTATGTGGGTGTGTGGGTGTGCATGCATGTCTGTGTGTCTGTGTATGTATTGATATACAACTCCCACCTTACCATGGTCACTAGTATGAGTTACGAGTTATAGGTTACTTACAGCCACTCACACGCACACAGACACACACACTCTTTTATTCTTTTACTTGTTTTAGTCATTTGATTGTGGCCTTGCTGGAGCACTGCCTTTAGTTGACTAAATCGATCCCAGGATCTTTGCTGAATCACTAAGTTATGAGGGAGTAAACACACCAGCATCGGTTGACAAATGATGGATGGGGGGGGGGGGAGACAAACACAAACACAAAGACACACACACACACACATAGATATACGACAGGCTTCTTTCAGTTTCCATCTACCAAATCCACTCACAAGGCTTTGGTCAGCCCAATGCTATAGTAGAAGGCACTTGCCCAGGGTGCCACACAGCAGGATTGAGCACGGAACCATGTGACTGGGAAGCAAGCTTCATACAGAAATAAATATATATATATATATATATATATGTGTGTGTGTGTGTGTGTGTGTGTGTGTGTGTGTATAAATATACACACACACATAATTTTCTGAAATTCACACACATATGTATATATATACATGCATACACATACACACATGTATGTATGTATGTATACACAGTTATATCTAGCAATAGACAATCACAATAATTCCCATCTAGATGAATTTTATACAAACACAAAAATTCACATTAACATAGAGGTAAACATAGCTATACACATATATACACATACATACAGAAGCTCATATGCTCATACATATATATGAATATATAATACATATATATATAATACATAGATATATGTAAATACATATGAATATATATATATATATATATATATATATATATATATATATATATATATATATATATATGAATGTGTGTGTGTGTATGTACAATATACACAAAGGCCCAAGTATGCCAGCCATTCCTGTCTCTTTAAATGAAAATTTCTACTTATATATATATGTATGTATGTATATGTTTATATATACTTATACATACAAAAAGCCTGACCACATTGCTGTATGTGAAATATATCACTCTCCCATACACACACAAACACAAAGACACTCAAATGTGCACACACCTATACATACATACAGAGAGAGGGAGAGAGGAAGGAGGTCACACATACACACACAGCATCAGTCTATTATACATACCCCCACATGTCTACAGTCTCATATACACTGACCAGCTACTCACATGCCACACAGAAGAGACAGGAACACATACATGCAAACTGTGCATGGCTCTATGAAATATCAACACATACACACAGAAATTTGTATTTACACATATGTGCATACATGCTCATAAACACACAAGAGTATACATGCTATATACACACCTGTTCTTATTTTTTGGTTAAATGTATGTATATATGTAGATATATGTATATATGCCAGCACAATTATATGTCTAGACGTATATAGACAAACACTCATACAGAGTGACACAGCAGCCACTTGCCCTATATAGTTTATATAGTGTAAACACACACACAAAAGTGTGTGTCAGTGTGTCTATATGATATATAATATATATGTGTGTGTGTATATATATATATATATATATATATATATATCATCATACATATATATATGTATGTACATATATAATATATATATAAATATAAATATACATACATATATATGTAATACACACACACACATATATATATATACACACATTGATGGACATGACATACACAGGTACACACACTCACATACATAGGTGTTAACACACACACATTCATAGACATACAGTTAGACACCTTCAAACCTACATAGACACACCTTTGGGAACTCACAAAGCTACACACATACTCTTATATAAATATACACAAACTCACACATATAAGCATAAACATATAGACATTCACACAGACACAAATATAGATATACACAAATACACAAGCACACACACAAACATACAAACACACCAACAAACAGAAACACATACACACACAAACACAAACAAACACACACACAAGCACATACACAGGCACACACACTCCCCCATCCCTTCTCTTTCCAGTGAAAAATTGCTGAGATGAGATTGTATTTGTAAAGTCAGCAGTTTTTTTGCAGCGTGTACGAGGAGCCAGCTGCACAGAGGACAGCTGAAGTGTATGGGACAACAGATGCACATTATAGAAACACAGCTGCACTATATTCAAGACAACAGGAACTATAGATGCAGTTTGAGCAATAGAACTTCAAGGTAAAACAGCTTCACGGAGTAGCGCAAAGTTTGGTGCATTTCACTGCAGAGGGGTGCACCACATGAAAGTTTGTTGCAGGTTATTTGAGTTAAGTGCAGTGCGTGCAAGTTAAACACAACATGTGCACATTTTCCAGCTTGTGTTTAGAAATGGTGCAGTGTCCAGCATAGAGCTGCAACACACATACATAGATATATACATACATACACACACACATATATATATATACATACAGGATTTGGCAGGTGCATTATCTGAGGAACAGATGCAGTGTTTGCATACATGTGGACATTATTATACATTGATGCACAAATTAATTGCAAGAGCTACAGTGAATGCAGAATTTCCTGTGTTTTCATGCTGCAACACGCTATAATGCATATATGTAAGGTGAGTTTGCACTTTTGGTAAAAACTTTGCACATTACTGCAAAATGATGGATTATATTGTTGTGGTTGTTGTACTTTTTGCGCTGTTGTTGTGCTTTTCTTGATGTGGTGGTGGTAGTAGTGGGTGGTGGTTGTACAGATGTCAGGGTGCACGTTGGTTTTCGTGAAAATCATGAGGATGCAAGAAAAGAATAAAACACAAATATACATACAGATGAATACACACATGTGTGTGTGTGCATATATATATATATATATATATATATATATATATATGTATGTATGTATGTATGTATGTATATTTATATATGGATATGTATATATGAATTTATTGAGAGTGACTTCAAAGTTTTGCTGGTTATGCGATTTAACTATTAAAAAAAATAAATGTAGTGCACCTGAACACTGGATACAATAATTCTATTATCTGTCTATCAGTCTGTATGCCTGTCTGTCTAATTATCTTACTATCTATACACCTATACATGTGTGTGTGTGTGTG
>NC_068994.1:1793633-1798962 GCF_001194135.2 Octopus bimaculoides | reverse complement strand
ATATATATATATGTATGTATATATATATATTTATATATATGTATTTATTTATACACACACATATATTTGTATATATATAATACATATGGCCAAAAACACTTGCCTGAAGGGGGTTCTCCTCTGGGGACCACCTCCTGCTATGCTCTCCCCGAGTTTCTTTCCACAATCATAGGAATATATTCATTAAACATAGTTTATGAAAGATTCTTTATGTGTTGTGTTTCCGTGTTCACATTGTCACAAGTCTAATTTAATTTATTTCGATTATTTATCAAACACATCTTTGTAAGGGGTGACTGGGTCTTTGGATGAGGTAAAAATGGGACAAGTCAAAATGCTTGTGTGTGTATGTGTGCTTATATCTGTGTATGTGTGTGTGTGTGTGTATAGGCATGTAAGGTTGTGTGCATGTATGTCTGTATATACATCTGCACAAACACTTAGACACACATATAAATATATACATGCACTCATATACATGATGGGCTTCTTTCAGTTTTCATCTACCAAAGCCACTCACAAAGCTTTTGTAGGCTTGGTGGTATAGTAGAAGATACCCCAAGTGCTACACATGACCGGCAATACACACACACATCCTACATCTTTCTACCCACCACAACTCATGCTTCATTAGTCACACCCACCCCTTGCTCTCTACTCACTGCATCCACTCTTCAATGCTATCCAGTCATTCCAGATGTCTCCTCCACCCACTCCCCTCATTCCCTCCAGCACCTTCCACCTGTCTACAATCCCACTTTCTCCATCCTGGTTCAATTCTGCACATTTTGTGCTTTGGAGGTCTACACAAACCCCCTATCACCACTGTTTTTATCACTCCACTCTCCATCTTGAGCCCTTCTCACCCAAGATAAAAACTCCTCTCTTCCAAAATATGAGCAACGATGTAGCCCCACTACAGCAAGTAACTTGCTGTACTATGGTCCCTTATCTCATGTTGTAACCCCTCGTTTGCTAATGTGAAACTGCCTCCATTCTGTGCTCATAGCTCTGCCAGCTGCATGGCAACCCCATTGGGGCTGGTGCCAGGAGAAAAACACACAATACACACTGTGAGGAAGTTGGAATTAAGAAGGGCATCCAAATGTGGATGACCATGACATAGCAGCCCTTGGACACGTCCTGTGAAACCACCCAGACTCAACCTGGACCAGCATGGAACATGTATGTTCAATGATGATGACGATAATGATGATGATAAAGGTTCCTATCCTGGCTTGGTCGGATGGCAGAGTTGTTGGGCGTCGGCTGAGAAGCTTCTCATTCCCGTTGCAATTCTTTACCTTAATCTCGCAATGTCTGTGACTATATCAGTGCCAAACACCTTGGAGAACCCTGATGATATTGACAAGGGTACACTTACTACTTGGTCAGCTACTGGTCATTTATGGATAAACTAGGGGCACTGGCCCCTACTCACAGACCAACATCTACAATATATAAGGTGACTCCAGAATCCATACAACTGGACACAAGTAAGATTGGATAAGGGTGTAGGTGGGTGATGGTGATGATGGTGGTGGCTATGTCAAGGGGGGGGGTCAACATAAATATATTCCTTTGTAAAATATGTTGGTAGCCAGACATTTCCTCAACAAGGGACTTTTAATGGGAGACACTATTATGACTATTTCTTACATCCATCCATCCATCCATCCATACAAACACACACACACACACATGTGATGGGTAAATTGTCACCATTTTATATTTTATATTTCGTGCATGCACATTGTTTGTTTTTGATTTTGTCAATTACACAGTATAGTAGGGTCAGTTGGGTACTTTTTGTGAGAAAAACAACACCATGACGCAATTCACTCTACCAGAAATTTCGAAATGACATGCTGTACTACTTGGCATTCATGCCAGAAGCTCTAATACAAACATTTCAGAGTGTTTGGGTGTCAATCTGTGGACAGTGCAATCTAAGGACATGTACTGAGAGTGATAAAAATCAAACAGCCAGTCAAAATCATGGTGTTTGGAGTGATCACTAGTGATGGTGACATTATGCCTCCATTCCTCTTCCCACATAGCCTCAGACTGAACATGGAGATCTACATCAAGTGCTGGAGGAGGTAGTGCTGCCTTCAGTCAATAGAGTGGCTGAATTCTCATCATCATAACCAAAGGAAACTGTGAGGAAGCCCATCAAATGAGTTTTACTCATAACTCAAAGGTCCAGTCTTGTCAAACACTCTATCACACTGATTCTCCTAGAAGAATCATGATGAATAAACGTGTCTGTGGGATACGCAGCCACTTAGTACCCTTTGTACCTCTGAGCAGTGAAGATGTGTGGCTTAGTGGTTTGTGTGTTCAGCTCACAATTGTAAGGCCATGAGTTCAATTCCTGGTGGTGTTTTGTGTGCTTGGGCAAGGTACTCTATTTCGTCTGACTCTGGTCCACTCAACTGGCAAAAAATGAGTTGTACCTGTAATTCCAAAGGGGCCAGCCTTGTCCTCTTCTGTGTCATATTGAATATCCCTGAGAACTACATTAAGGGTAAGTGTGTTGGTGGAGCGCTCAGCCACTTGCATGTTAATTTCAGAAGCATGATGTTCCATTGATCAGATCAATTGGAATTCTCATCATCATAACCAATGGTGAGCCAGCACTGGGATACTCAGCCACTCCATACAATAATTCCTTGAGTAGTCATCATAATTTGAAATAGAGGAATCCATTGTTGCCATCCTCTTTAGTATTAGCATTGCTTGAATGTCCACTTTTTGTCCATTTTTCAATGCTTGTATTGGTCAGACCTAATTTGTTGAGGCAGATTTTCTATGGCTGGATGCCTTTCCTGTCTCCAACCCTCACCTGTTTCCGACCAAGGTAATATTTCCCAATGGCCAGGCATGTTTTCATGAAAGATTGGAAAAGTATTCCATAGCATGTTAGACAATGATAATTGTTGACATCTATCGCATGATGTTAACACACACACACATGCAGATACATAGCAGGCTTCTTTCAGTTTCCTCAGGTTTTAAGTGAAAGACCCTTTGTGTGTGTACACTTGTGTGGCTTTCCAGCCCTCAGTCAAACCATCCAACCCATGCTAACATGGAAAGCGGACAATGATGATGATGATGATATATATATATATATGTGTGTGTGTGTGTGTGTGTGTGTGTGTGTGTGTGTGTGTGTGTGCGTGTGTGTGTAATGTGGGTTGCTAATTTGCAATTTTACAACCTACAGGCTGAAATATATACGTCACTAAAGTAACAAAGAGCACTGCTAAGCACCAGTGGATGGGTAGCCACAGCAAGCACTACCTTAAGGAGCCGACAAGAAAGGCAATATTACAGATATATCATTACAATCAAAACTTTATTACCCTCAAATGATATACCCCAGAGCGTGTTACTATATTTGCTAAACTCCTTAGTTTCTTACTCCCTACAAGGAAGCACACACCAATGTGCCCCATTCCAAAGAAAGGTAACTTCTCTGTCACATCCTTCTTATGTCTCTCACCTCTAATTTCTCCAACATCTTGAATCCCTCCTTCATCTCAGTGAGAACCATTACAGCTTCTACAGAGCCAGATCCCTTGGTGACCTACTCTTTTATGCCATTAACCAGTGGGTTAGCATTATATTTGGTGAAAGCAATGAGATATGCCCTAAACATAACTGTGTCTGCTATGTGAATCTCCTGTCAAAACTCCCTGCCTATGGACTCTTCCCATCTTTCAGTCTGTTGACAGAACCCTTTCTGCTCTACCCATAACCCACTCTAGTGTTACCCAGGGGCCAGTTTTGTCCCCTACTCTGCTCCTTCTATACACCAATGACTTACTTGCCACCATCTCCTATAAAACCATTCCCACACAGATAACTTTCCCTGATCATACATTGTCCATACACTGTCTCGTCACTTCATACCAAGTTTGCACTCATTCCATAAACAGGGACCTTGAAACCCTCCTCCAAAGTGGGGCCAGGCCAGTGTTGTTTCTTTTTACAGAAAAACTTTAAAACCACTCAAATCAAGAAAATACAACTGTACTGCTCCTCTTCTAAACATGAGTGACACTCAGGCAGAGTGACACTCAGACTTCCTCTAAATGCCAGGTTTCACTATCACCAAGGTTCTCACCTGGTAAAAGCACATCATTAGGATAACAAGGACTGCATTCCAAAAATTGGCCCTTTTACTAACATTTCAGCACCCAACAGCTGCTGATGTTCTATTAGGTTCAAATGAGGTCCACAACAGAGAGTAGTACAACCATGTGGGAATGGTGCTATTGTTACTATACATCCAGATGTCCTGGACTCCCTCCAGAGAAGAACCTCTGGACTAAATGATATTCAATCCCCTGTGGACATACCCTAGCTTCTGTCTTTTCTGTTTCTACATTAACATCTGTTTCTTGGAGTTGGCTGATTTTTGCATCTTCACTACTTGGACATTTCCAGTCCTTTCATTGCTTTTGGTGCTTCCAAAAATCTCAGCCTTGCATTAACCAATATTCCCAATCCTTTCTTCCTAGAATATAATCCCTCTGGAATTTTCTCCTTCCTTCTCATTTCTCTCTTGCAACTGTTGAAACAGAACATTAACAATATTAACTCCTACACCAATCATGAAGGGCCTATAAAGGTTATGGCCTCTGCCCCATCCTTCTGACCCAGAAAGTAAAAAAAAATAAAAAGGGAAAGAAAACATATCAGAATTCAAAAACTCTCTGTGTAGTGAGATACATAAGGCAGTAATTTCTCTCCATCTGCAATTCTACCTTGAAAGTCTCATGTCAGGTATTTCATTATGTCATTGCAAACATTACATGTTGAGTGGCAGCAAGAGACCTGTCATGTGATCTCACAGGTGACCTGCCATTTGACCTGACATGTGACATGCCAGGTAACCTACCATGTGACCAGCCTGGTGAGGTCTTTCTAGTTTTAATATATTTGAGATTTCCATATTTCAAAATCTGTCTTGGCAGATGTCTTCAAGGACCTGCTGTGGACATACCGAAATACATACTGGTGCTGAAAGAAGAGCTGTAGTCAATATGAACCTTGTTGGTTGTGCTCCAGCTTGGCTACACTTAATACTGACTGCAATGATGGAAAGTCCAAATATATATATACATATACACACATATACATACATACATATATACATACATACATATATATATATATATATATATATATATATATATATATATACACACACACACACACATATATATATATATATATATATATGCGAGTAAAAATAAATACAAAAAAGGTGGGTTTTTTTGTATGATTGTGTATAGAGGAATATATTATTTTGCTT
>NC_068994.1:1791737-1792734 GCF_001194135.2 Octopus bimaculoides | reverse complement strand
ACACACACACATATATATATATATATATATATATATATATATATATATATATGTATGTATATGTGTGTCTTCACACACACACAGACTCATATTTGCATGTATAAGAGTGTTTGAATTGCTGGCACATGATATCATTATATTGACAGCAATAGTAAAAAGAAACAGTAAAATATAGAGTGAAATTTAAGTGTGACATACAATAGAATAACTAACACCAACGCCAACCATCCCACCACTACCGCCCCCTCTGTTATCAACCATTCTATGAGACCAAACAAACCTCAACCTATTCTATTACAATTCTATAGAGCTCACCTACTTCATTCTATAGAACCATAGTAATAGAACTTCCTTCATTTCATTATGTATTTTCTTCTGAGGATACAGAAGAATTTTGTTTGTTAATTCAATGAAAGAGACAAGTCAATAGAAGGGGCTGTTTCTATTAAGGGGACATATATCTACAGAGGGGTCTCATTTATAGAGGTGCCCTGTCTCTAGTGAGGGATCATTCTGTACAATAGAGCAGAGAACTATCCCTATATTTAACAACTATCTTCAATAACAACATCACCATCACAACCAGCAGTGGTGGTGATTGTGAAGGTGGTAGTTATACACACATATACACACACGTATATATACATATTTCTGTGTATGTGTATGTTTGTATAAATCTATCTATCTATCTATCTATGTATCTATCTATCTATATAGGAATTGAATAATAAGCCATAAACAATGGAATATTTATTATTATTATTATTATTTATACTACTTATTATACACAAATGCAATATAAATATTAATATTGTTCAGTAAAATAGACCTATTCATCCTACATACATGCAACCTTACATATATCGCTATTTATCTATCTGTCTGTCTATCTATCTGTGTGCGTGAGTACACACACACACACACACACACACATATATATACACACACACACACACACACACACACACATATATATATATATATATATATATATATA
>NC_068994.1:1786231-1789934 GCF_001194135.2 Octopus bimaculoides | reverse complement strand
ATATATATATATATATATATATATATATATATATATATATATATAAATGTATATATGTATGTATACATATATATATATATACATAGATAGATAGATATGTATACATACATATATGTATGCATATATATATATATATATATATATATATATATATATATATATATATATATATATATACTTATACTCTATATAAATATATATATATGTACATATATATGTAAATGTATAATATATATGTACACACATGCATACACATACACACACCCATACATGTGCAAACACATAATATATATCTATATACATACACACACATATAAATATATATCTATATACATACACACACACATAAATATGTACATATAATGTATCATATATTAAATATGTTAATTTTTCACAAACAACAGTGCTACCATCTGCAATTCTCCACCATCATCCAAACTGCTAGACATAGTAGCTAAATCTCCCTCAAACTCAAAATGCAAATGGTGCCCTTGATAAGGTAGTTCAAGATATACTTTTTAAAATGTTGGAATAGTCATAGTTGGAATTGGAATGTCTACATAAATCTGCTTAATTTTGCTTGACCTGACGTTTCACAACAACAACAAACCAGAATTATTAGTTATTGCACTTTCATACTAGCTGGGCATAGAGAGAGAGAGAGAGTCCAGTACTATTTATGTTCTATAGTCAATAGTATGTGGTAGGTAGAAACCTCGTAATACTTCTAATGTTGACTATAATGCTTCTAATATACTGATCTATAATATTTCCTATGTTGACCGTACAAGACATAGTACCTCATAAGGTATTCTAATAATGTTTTGAATTCTTAACACAAGGCCAGCAATTTCAGGAGAAGGAGTAAGTCGATTAGATTGACCCCAGTGTTCAGCTGGTACTTATTTCATCAACCCTGGAAGGATGAAAGGCAAAGTTGACCTCGGTGGAATTTGAACTGACAAAATACTCTGATAATAGTGAATTTGTTATAGACCATGCTCAGGTGCCTGGAATCGAAAAATACATGTTAACAACAAACAAGATGAGCACAAATATACGTCAAGTGTAAATAATGTATTAAAGGATTGTGTTGCACATTTACTATCATTTAGCACGTGATTATAGAACTTGGGTACTATTAGGTGTCATAGCAAACTATGATATTACTGTAATGTCAGAGTTATTATGACATTGAAGTACTTTGGTAATGATGGACCAGGTTGGGTGTGGGGTGGGTAAGAAGCTTACTTTGCAAACATGGGATTAAAGTTCAATCCTTCTATGCAATACCTTGAGCAAGTTTCTTCAGCCTTAACCTTGAGTTAACCAATACATAGAGTGATGTGGCACCTTGAACAAGTATCTTGAACTAATGTCTTGGGCTGACCAAAGCACTGTGAGAGGATTCAAGTCCATCATATACAGGTGTGTGTGTGTGTGTGTGCATGCATATGTATGAGTGACTTTGTGTCTGTGTTTCTCCACCACCACCACCACTACCATTTGACAACCAGTGCTGGTGTGTTTACATCCCCATAGCTATGTGATTTGGCAAAAGAGACCAACAGAGTAAGTACCAGGCTTAAAAAAACAATCGACTAAAATTCAAGAATGATGCCCCAGTATGGCCGCAGTCTGACTGAAACAAGTGAAAGGAAAGATATATATATATATATGTATACATGCATATATGATTATAACTTAATATGTTCACTCAACCGTGTCGGCCCTCTTTTTAGGTGCAAAATATACTGTCATGTGACATAAACGCATGGACGCAGCAGGAAATTTACAAAAGGTTAGAAACTTAACCATGTGTTCATTCGGTACAAACACTTGACAGAAAACATTCAGAGCATTGACTGTTTGGACTTATTCACTAAACCATGTCAGCGTTAGCTTACGATGCCAAACATTGTCACTTGATACTAACACACGGACGTAGCAGGGAACCTATGAAAATTTCCAAGACCAGTCATGTGACTATCCTCTACCAATCAAATCCTATCCAAAACATATACTAACTTGAGCCCTGAACTCCCCATAAAAACAGGGCAAGCTTCAAACACTAGTCAGAAGCAAGACAACTGCAACATAAGCCATGGCTTTCTATTTGGACTTTCTGGACAATCAGTGTAAACTGTGAAACCGGTTAAAGCTTTAGATGTATTGATAAAAAGTATTTTAATTATTCTCAGTGCATTTTCAACTTCTATTTTTCCTACATACATATCACACACACATAGAGAGAGAGATACATACATGGGCACATTGATACACAAACACAGACACACACACATATCCATAATATATACACAGACAAATTCCTTACTGATATCCATCATTCTCTCTCACAATTACCCATCTCTGTCATCATCCATCATTTGATTCTACTCTTACACCAGCAAACATAGAACTACCGTTACTGTCTCTCATCCATTACTCCTGCCATAATTATCTCTCTTCCATTTCACACCCCTCAATTACTCTAATCTTCTGTTTACTCTCTGGCTATTCTACCTTAAACAAACAGAATTGTTACAATTTAAAAAGTAGACAGTGATCTAACATTCAATGCACCACCTGTCATTATATAAAGTGGTCAGCGGTTGAGAAGACAAAATGCATGGTCAAGAGGAGCATTTAATCCTGTTGAAGATATGACAACCCCTCTTAAGTTGGTTTCACTACCACACTCAGACAGAGTATTCTGTGTATATACTGGAGAAGGGTTGTAGTGATCTACGTAGCTAAATAGTTGAATGATCTCCCTTGCAAGAAAGATTATAGAGTAACCTCCCTTTTCTAAGTTTCTCGAAGCATCTGTGTCATGAGATGTGATTCTTAATTATTCAAAAAGCCAATCATCTCTGTCCTTTGTCTTCCCTTCTGTGAGACTCAGCATCCTGAGATCAATGTTCACTCCTTCATCACAGGTTTTTCTGGGCTTACCTTTTCCACAAGTTCCATCCACTTTAGTGACCTGCTCTTTTTTATGCAGCTGTTCTCATTTATACACATTATATAATTAAACCAGGTGAGCTGGCAGAATCGTTAGCACACAGGGCGAAATGCCTAGCGGTATTTCGTTTGCCGTTATGTTCTGAATTCAAATTCCGCCGAGGTCGACTTTGCCTTTCATCCTTTCAGGGTTGATTAAATAAGTACCAGTTACACACTGGGGTCGATGTAATTGACTTTATCTTTTTTTGTCCCCCCTGTGGGCAATAAAGAAATATATAATTAAACCAGTTCAGACCACAGCCTTGAGATGGCTCTGGAACTTGGCATATGCATTTCTCACTGTGTCCTTGGGGAGAGTCTTCAAAGACTGCTTTGATCTTGGTCACCAGCTCAGGCTTGATGTTGCAGGTAGAAGCACTTGATGTTTCTCTCATCTGCACCCCACACATAGTAATCCATGGAATTACAATTGGGGGATTAGGAGAGCAGAAATTGGTGC
This sequence comes from Octopus bimaculoides, assembly GCF_001194135.2. Taxonomy (NCBI): domain Eukaryota; kingdom Metazoa; phylum Mollusca; class Cephalopoda; order Octopoda; family Octopodidae; genus Octopus; species Octopus bimaculoides. The sequence goes on along the minus strand of NC_068994.1, from coordinate 1,786,468 downwards.
TGGTAATAAAGTTATAGAAATTCTCCTACAACCACTTCTGACTCTTTCTAGAAGCGAGTATGAAAAGGTGTCAAATCCTAATGCCATACATATGGCCTTCCAGCAGCAAACGTCTCCAGCACGTTTTTGACCAGAGTCTCTAACCACTCCACATAGCCATGATAATTGAGCCTAAGGCTTTGTTATGCAGTTGTTGGATGAATTTTGGCATGCGCACACAGTTGGAACACCTGCTAT
>NC_068994.1:1780198-1786143 GCF_001194135.2 Octopus bimaculoides | reverse complement strand
ATGCAGTTGTTGGATGAATTTTGGCATGCGCACACAGTTGGAACACCTGCTATGTTCTTTCTTGCTGACCATGGCTTCATCATCTCTGTAACAGCTGTCTATTCCATGTTTTACAGCTTCTACTGGGTCCACAGAGCATTGAGCAGCAGTCATGATGTCAGAAATTTGATACTCAGCATAAATCATCATGATACAGGTAACTCATTTCTAATACTCTGATGGCTTCCAGTCCTCCACGTCAGCTAACATTTTCTGAACTACAACTTTAATCTTTATGCTCTCCTACACCATTGACTGTTCATCATCTTTTCCGGAAAAAAAGGAGACTTAATGAAATTGTCAAATTTAGCCTGAACACCTGTATATACATATATTACATACATACACACATCATCATAGTTTAATGTCCATGCTGGAATGGGTTGAACGGTTTGATTGAGGTCTGGAGAGTCAGGAGGCTGCACCAGGCTCCAATCTGATCTTCCAGTGTTTCTACAGCTGGATGCCCTTCCTAAGGCCAACCACTCCAGGGATGGTAGACAAATTACTTGGTGCCAACTGGGACCAACTCCGAAGGAGAAGGGAAAAACAAGTTGAAGAATCAAGAATTCTCCGGTCACCCTTTCCCTCAATGCCATCATAGTTTTGGATATTGATGGAAAAATGGTTAAGATTGAAAGTGGAGAGCTGACAGAATCATTAGCAGACTGGACATAATGCTTAGTGGCATTTTGTCTGTTGTTGTATTCTGAGTTCAAATTCTGCTGAGGTCAGCTTTGTCTTCTATCCTCTTGGGGTCAGTAAAATAAGGACCAGTTGAGCTCTGGGGTTGATGTAATTGATTCAACCTTTAATCCCTCCCTTGTGCTAAAATTTGAAACCAATATTGTAAGTTAACTACTGCAGAAATAACATGGAGCAAGGAGAAACCTCTGGACCTCTGAAAGGGAGACACTATGGGAAGAAAGAACTGGGTACAATGATCAGGACCTGGCCTGGGAATGGGGTTAGGGTTAGGAAGTACTTCTGTTCCAATTACATGTTGACCATCAAGAATACTCAGGTGTGGCTGGCATATCAGGAGTACTGATACCATATCTTGGGCAGGATTACAGCTACTCACACAAATATCAGGGTCCATATCCAAATAGGGCCATTCAAATGATTGATCAATGTTTCTCTGACCCCTGCCCACAAATCTGTCCCCCCCACCTCTTCCCCATTTCCTCTCTCTCCCCACTCTCTTCTACCAAACCTATTTCCTCTAAACCTCTTAACTTGTCCCCATTTGCCTCAGTTCTCACTGATTCCCTTGACACTCAATCATATCCAATCTGCCTCTCATTCCAGATCCTGCACTGAATAGCTATCCAATCATTCTTCCCCAGCACTTATTCCTCAACTAAATCCCCCTGCATACATTTGCTGGTATTCTTTATCCCTAAGTGAACCATACCATTGACCTATGATCAAGGGCAATCTTGCTGTCTCTCACAGGATTTTTAAGACTCTGAAGGGCTACATCATGTAAGGTATCCATTCATACGCCTAAGAACAATAAAATAGGTCCAGAGGGAAATTCGGCTGCTATTTCTAGTATGTCAAGCAACTACTTAAAAGTTTGTCCTATTTGTTCACCCTCCACTTAATGTCTCTAGTTTTGAACTGAACATGAATCACATCAGGCTTGGGGGTGTGCTCAATGTATCATAGCCCCTGCTCTCTCTCCCTTCCTTCCACAAAACATGCACTACACACACACACACACACACACGCATATGCATATATGTAAACATTATACATAAATGTGTATTTATGTATATATATATATATATATATATATATATATATATAGTATTTTGCAGTTTGTGGGGATGGGCAAACGATTATACATCCGCGTATGATTCATATTCAGTTGATAAACAGAGGCATGTATATACATACATACACGTGTGTGTATGTTTGTGTGTATATATGTATATACATATGCACACACGTACTTATACATACATATATAAATACATATGTGTGTGTGTGTATGTGTATGCATGTATGTATATATATGTATATGTGTGTGTGTATTTATACATATAAGAAAGAGTGACCTGAATGGGGTTGGGGGAGGGTTGGGAATCGAACATGTGTTTCTAAAGTACATTTGTAGAACATTCATGCCATGCCAACCACTCCTTAAAATATTCCTTATTCTATAGAATGGAATGGAAACATGGTGGCATTCAGTCACAATTGCCAGAACATTGCCACAGAACTTTCTCTTTTTTAATTAAGAATGAAGTCTCAAAGGAACATTTCTGATGGGGCGAGGCATGGCTGCCACCACATCCTGCTTGCCTTTCAAAAATGGTACCTCACTATGCCTTAGTGATATATAAAATATCTTGAGGAAGGCATGAATGACACTACATCAAGCCCCCAACAATAAACCCTTTCTCTAGCTATATATAACACATAAAATATCTAGAGCAAGGCATGATTGCCACAGCATCCTTCTATACAATATATTGACTATAAAATAACCGGGGCTTTAGTCTTTTTCCAACAGTGCTGCCATTATTGAACCAGTCACGTGTATTCTCTCAACAGACCCCTTCTGCCTCCTCCTCCTCCTCCTCCTGCCTGTACCTCCACCCCCACCATCTTCACACTTCTTTGTCTGTCTGTGTGTCCCTCCTCCTTGTCTCTCCCCACCACACCCTTCCATCCCGCCACTCAGGTGAAGAAACTAAACTGACAGAGATACAAGACAGTTTGAAGAAATCAATAATTTAAGCAATTAATTCATAACGAAGGTGGTGGCAGCGATGGTGGCGCTGCGGCGGTGGCGGTTATGTTGGTGATGGCGGCGAAAGTGGTGGTGGTGGTGGTGAGGGGTGGTGTTTGTAATGACTGTGATGGTGGTGATGGAGAAAGTGTTAGTGGTAGTGTGGTGATAGTGGTGATGGCAGCAGTAACAGTGGTGGTAATATTGAGTATTATGTGGTGTAGTCTGGTCAAAGTGGTGTGGGGTTTGGTGGTGGTGGTGGTGGTGGTGGTACTGGTAGTGTTAAGTTGGTTTAAGTGATGATTGTAGTGGAGGTAGTGGTGCTGTCGATGGTACTAATGGAGGTATTGGTAGGGACAAAAGTGATGAGGCAGCAAAAAACCAAAGCTCAGACAGTATTACTCATAGTAGTATCAAAAGTAGTAGTAATAGTAGTGTATTTGTAATAGTACTACTACTACTAAATGACCAGCCATATGTAACAGTTAACTATATACATCTAAACAGCCTAACCTCCCCGCCCCCTACACTTCTGCCCCGCCTCCACGCCCCCTCCTACTCCTCTTCTCCACCATCTTACTGTCTACTTTTCTGCTTATCTTACAGATTATATACCTCTAAATACAGGAGGATGACCAAAAATATCTGATTATTGGCACCTACATTATATACACACACATACATACATACATATATATACATACATGCCTGAAAACTTGCATACACACATATACATATATATGTACTTATGTAGATATAAAGATATATACATTCATACTTACATACATACCGGTATGTATATATATATATATATATATATATAAAAATATATATACACACACACATACATATCTATCTATCTATCTATCTATACAACATATATATATAAGTATACACACATATATATACATACATACATACATTTGCCTGCATGGAGGCACAAGTGTGACTGTGTGATAAGAAACTTGCTTTCCAACCACAATGGCTCCAGGTTCAGTCCCACTGTGTAGCACCTGGGGTGAGTGTTTGGACATTCTCCTTGTTTCAGTTGGTGAATGCTGCCATAATCCTTGCCTTCAGTTCATCTTTGGTGTTGCAAGGAGTTTTGTTTGTCTCTCGCTCAACTGTGCCCCATAATAATCAACATAATAATCAAGGGAGTTGCAGACTGGGGAGTTAGGTGGCCAGATGTTAGGGGTGGTGTGGTTGCAGAAATTGTCTGACAGCCATGACTGGGTTCTCCTGTTTGTGTAGCATAGTGCAGAGTCCTGTTGCCAGATATAGGGTCTTCCAGCAGCCACCCTCTTGACCCAGGGCAGCACTACCTCCTCCAGGCATTTGATGTAGGTCTCCGTATTCAGTCTGAGGCCGTGTGGGAAGATAAATGGAGGCATAACGTGACTATCACTAGTGATCACTCCAAACACCTTGATGTTGACTGGATGTTTGTTTTTTATCACACTTTATCCTCAAATTGACACCCAAACACTCTGAAATGTTTGTGTTGGAGCTTCCAGTGCAAATTCCAAGCAGTACCGCATATTGTTTCCGAATTTCTGGCAGAGTGAATAATGACCTGGTGCTGTTTTTCTCACAGATGGTGCCGAACTGACCCTACTATACTGTGTAGTGGACAAAATTAAAAACAAACAATGCACATGCACAAAATAAAAAATATAAAATGGTGACAATTCACCCATCACACCCTGTATGTGTATGTATATATATGTGCTTGTGTGTATGTATCTTTATTTCATCAAATGTCAACTGTTTATGCAGAACCTCACTCTAGACTGGGCTGTCATGATCAGTCCTGTGAAGTATGCAAACATAGACAAGAAAACCCCAAAACTCTAGTGACCCTTACAACATCTATACCAGGCCAGAACCATCCCCTTTATAATTGTTGCCTTCTTTAAGATGTGAAACAAACCAATGATTAGTCAATTAAAAACCTTTCACCAATGGAGCCATAGTCCATTAGTTGTCGTATAAAATAGATCAATAACCCCACAGACATTTCCTGCTAACAGTACTGAACCTTTGACATCATGATCTCAACTGGTCCTTCTGTTTGTTATATATTTGTTGTGCAAAGTCCCTCCCTCCAATCTAATTCAACCATTGACCTCTAACCTTTGACACCATACATGCAATTCTACTTGATCTACAATTACACTTTCTAACAGACATCTTTAAATTTTTTTACTTCCAGATTTGGTTGATTCATCCATCAGACCATTGCTGATGCTGAAGATGCTGCTGTTGTTGATGGTGACAGTGATGACAATGACTAGTTTTGATGAAGATAAAGATGACAGAAACACCCAGATTCCGCATCTTACTGCAACTGGTCACAGTCTTGATTTATCTCAATGGTTCCTTGTGTGTAGACATCAGCTACCACGTGGAGGAAGAACAGAGAGAAGGAACCTATGTCAGTGATATTGCTGCAGACTTCCTGTTAATGAGTGACTCTTCATTAAAACATTCCAGTTTGATATCGTTTAATCAATTACAAAAAGGTGCTGGTGGCGAAATGGAACTGTTTAATGTAACAAAACGAGGCAAGCTGTACACTGCACACAGGCTGGATGCTGAGGAACTGTGCACAGTGAAGAAGGAGTGCAGCAGAATTATCAAAGTGGCAGTGCAGTTGTCTGAGAGATCCAGTACCCAATACATGAACATTTTAAAAGTCAAGATCATTATTGATGACATTAATGACCATCAACCAATGTTTCCTACAAGAGAACTTGATCTTCATTTCACAGAGAGAGATGGTAAAGGAGTGATGCTAGCTGTGCCAAATGCCATTGATAGAGATGTTGGAGTTATGAATTCAAAGATATCATATCAGTTAAGAAATAAACCAGACTTACCATTCACATTGTCTGCAAGGAAAACCATTACTGGTAGTTCTGAACTGGGAATCATTTTGGCAAGGAAATTAGACAGGGAGGTAAAAGATTCTTATAATCTACAAGTTATTGCCAAAGATGGAGGCTATCCATCGAAACAAGGTGTTTTAGATGTGCACATATCTGTCATAGACTTAAATGATAATTCACCAGTATTTAATAAAGATATTTATAACATCTCAGTAAGGAACACGCATCAAAGAAACAGGCCAATTGCAATGGTGTCTGCAAAAGATTTAGAT
>NC_068994.1:1775252-1779132 GCF_001194135.2 Octopus bimaculoides | reverse complement strand
TGTTTACACTGAACTCTTTCACTGGTCAATTGTCTTTCTCACGTCCACCACATCTCAACGATGCTGGCTCATACCAATTGGTGCTTGTGGTCAAGGATTCTGGCAGTCCAGTGTTGTCAGCCACAACTACTGTGTCTTTGAGTGTGACAGTCAGTAACAGGACATCGTCCATAATGACAGCTACTCAGTTACAGCCCGATGCAGCAATAGACTTAACGTTATTAATCATCATTGTAGTAGCAGCTGTAATAGTATCTGTGGTGATTGTAGTGTCCATCACATTGTGTATTGTGAAATGTAACTGTGGTCAGTCTAGATCAAGGACCAGTAGGGCTGTTGACCAAACAGTTGTGTGTAACAGAAGAGATCAAACATTAACTTGTCAGAACAGCAGCACCACACCTGGTAATCCAGTCAGGTATTCTTCGGAGATGAATAAAAGAAATACTCAGTTTGTGGAATGTAAGAGAGACTTTTACCCACAGTATGAATCTCAAAGTGAGTGGGCTGCTACTGTGTCTATAGAGAAGAGACCACCATCAACTGTTCAGGTAAGTGAAACAGGCACGGTGCTGCTTTGAAACTTTTATTTCCAAATTTTCTAACAGAATTTTACTTACTCCTTAGTTGCCCACGAGCATATGGCGTAGTGGTTAAAAGTGCGGGCTACTAACCCCAAGATTCCGAGTTCGATTCCAAGCAGTGACCTGAACAATAATAATAAGAATAATAAGAATAATAACATAAAAAGAAAACAAAAAAAAACTTTAGGAATGAGGACCTAAGTTCGAAATTTCCCCAAGACACCTGAAGAAGGCTGGAGGGTATATCAGCTGAAACGTTGTATTAACAACAAACAAGATGAGGACAAATATCCGTCGAATGTAAATAATGTAAATAAGTACTAGGCTTACAAAGAATAAGTCCTAGGGTCGATTCGCTTGACTAAAAGTTGTGCTCCAGTATGGCTGCAGACAAATGACTGAAACAAGTAAAAGAATAAAAGAATGTGTGTTTATGTATGTGTCTCTCTCTATATATATCTATGGAGAGAGAGAGAGAGAGAGAGAGAAACAGAGATAGGTATCTTCACATACATACGTGCGTGTGTGTGAGATCTGGTCATTCAGTTAATAAATCATGATTGTACAGAGTTATGTACCTTGTTCAAAGACAGCTTAGTGACAGCTGAAGCAAACCTCAGTGTGTGTGTGTGTGTGTATGAAGAGTTTCAGCTGTATGTATGAATGTGAATGCATGTGCGTATGTAAATATGCATACATATATTTATACATTTTGCTAAACCTATATATACAAATATCTTTTCTCTTCTACTTGTTTCATTCCTTAGACTGCGCCCATGCTGGGGCACCACCTTGAAGAATATTTAGTCAAATGAATTAACCCCCACCACTAATTAATTTTTCAGCCTGACACTTATTCTATCAGTTTCTTATGCCGAACCACTATGTTATAAGGGCTAAACACACCAATACTAGTTGTCAAGCAGTGTTGGGGGACAAACACAGATACAAAGACAGACAGACAGACACACAGAGTTTGAAATTTGGTTCCCAAGCTCATTGCTCAAGGTTCAATTCCAATGCTTGGCACCTTGGGTAAGTATCCTCTATTATGGCCTCAGGCTGATGAAAGCCTGGGCCCATAATAGTGAGTGGATCTGAGAGAGAAACTGAAAGAAGCCAATCGTATATATATATAGAGATGTATGTATGTATTTGTATGTCTGTATTTGTCCCCCCACCATCATTTGACACCAATGTTGGTGTGTTTATGTCCTCGTAAACTAGTTGTTCAAGAAAAGAGACTCATAGAATAAGTACGAGGTTTACAAAGAATAAGTCCTAGGCTCAATTTGCTCAACCAAAGGCAGTGCTCCAACATAGCTGCAGCCAAATGGAATAATAGTAAATATATATATATATATACTAGGACTCATTCTACCATATGGAGATGTTGTGGCTTCTATCCTTCTAAATTACTCTAAATACACAATCCTTATGAAGGACCTCTCCAACTTTGTGAAGTTGATGAAAAAATGTGGCACCAAACTTGATTCTCTTTATAAATGGAAATATAAGTATTTACTCAGTTGTTTTCAAACTTGTCTTCTTTTTGTGATTCTTTACAAGAATTCAACGAAATCCTTGCTTAAATTCTTTAATAATTCTTCTTTTCTGTTTCAGCTTCCAAAATGGTTACCAAAACGCTAAAGATTCCACAATCTTCACCTATTCTAACATATCGGATATTGATGGTGAATTTAGAGCAATTGTCTATTATCTGTGTTTTATATTCCTTGCAATATAGAATTGTATATTGTGTGAGTTATAGTTTATTACCTTTTTCTATTTTATATTGTGTAATAATTAATTGCTAATTACCATTGTCTATTGTGTTTGTTAACATACCTTGACTGCAATCTACCACTGTATGGTAGTAATATTATGGGATGTTATGATTTTGCACACATACGTTTATATGAGTTTGTGGTGTGTTTGTGTGTGTGTGTGCATGTGTATATACATTTACATATATGTATGTATATATGTACATACATACACACACACACACACACACACAGAAGAAAATTGCTAAGCAGTGATGTGTATAAATACAAACTTATTACCGTTTCAAATATGCTTGAGTCCTATGTAAACCTGTAAGAAAGTTATTCCCTGTATTTTGTCTTGGAGAAAATTTCTCCCTGTCGACTGCCAAAAATGTAAAGTCACCAAGTCAGATTGCAGGGCCTCCTAAACAAACTGATGGATGCATTCATTTTGGAGTGGTTATCTCCTCTTCTATGACAAAAATATGAAACATTTTCCTACAGGTTTCCAAATATGCCTCAAACATATTTGGACAGGTAACAAGTTTGTTTTTACACACATCACTGATTAGTGCTTTTATTCTCTATTTTGTTAATGATGAGCCATCAATTAGTACAATCAATCAAAGTACTATGACAAGATTATAATAAGATGGACATGTCTATCTTGTCAATCTGCAATGTCTACCTTTCCATTTGATAAAACCCCTTCAAAATGCATGCTTAGGGACAGGGCTGGATTAAGACCCATCGAAGCCCGAAACACTTAAAAGATTTTGGTGCCCTCCAAAATATAAACAATAACAAACCATAAAATAAATGTTAATTTTTCAAAACGAAACAAAACAATAAGAGGGAAAATAATGTTTATTTTTGTATACTTCCACTTTATTTATATTTGAAAAGTTTCCTCCTACTTTTTTGAATTGCAAAGTCTTTGATCAGATCCTCAAAATTAATCTTAGGTTAACACATCTGCATCTATACTTAGTAGAGATAAAGGCATCCCGAATTTTATTTTAGCAAGTTTAAAATGATTTCTTTTATGCCGTAAACCGTTTACCATTTTTGTGGTGCCTCTTCTTTCCCTTGATGCCTTAAGCACGTGCTTATTTTGCTTAATGGTTAATAACACAGGAATTCAAGATGGGATGCCCTCGGGAGCTCCTCTATGCTGATGACCTTGCCCTAATTGCTGAGTCACTATCAGAACTAGAGGAGAAATTTCAGGTGTGGAAGCAAGGACTAGAATCGAAGAGCCTTAGAGTCAACCTAGCTAAAACCAAAGTCCTAATAAGTAGGAAGGTAGACAAAACACAAACTCCTTCAGGTAGAAACTCCATAAGATGTACCCAATGTAAGCTATGGACACATAAGAGGTGCAGCAATATCAAAGGAACGCTAACTGGGAAGATAGTTTTTGTATGTGGCAGATGCTCAGGTGTTATAAACACTGAAAATGTGCAGAAAACAACCTTTGCCACACTCCAGGGAGAAAAACTAGAAGTAGTTGATAGTTGGCGTTAG
>NC_068994.1:1770966-1775113 GCF_001194135.2 Octopus bimaculoides | reverse complement strand
CGAGCGTGGCCGTTTTCGTGCGGGTGACACGTAAAAGCACCCACTACACTCTCTGAGTGGTTGGCGTTAGGAAGGGCATCCAGCTGTAGAAACTCTGCCAAATCAGACTGGAGCCTGGTGTTGCCATCCGGTTTCACCAGTCCTCAGTCAAATCGTCCAACCCATGCTAGCATGGAAAGCGGACGTTAAACGATGATGATGATTATATACTCACATGCACACATACATACACACACATATATATTATTTAAAGCAGTTTGATTTGGGTTCCATGTGACTTAAATGATAATATATGTAACTTCTATTAAGTGTATTGAGTTCCTTTTCCTTACATTTGCCCTCTTATGTGTGTATGTTTATATATGTATATATATATATTAAAGGAATAAAGTTAATATCTGGTCATAGACTGAACAATGGTTCCACATACATGAAAGCCATAGCTCATCAGGCTCTAGTTCAAATACAAAATTAACTCTTCGCAAACTTATAAGTGCTATGTGTGTTGGTAATCTATATAAAATAAAGGAATTTGGGAACTCAGGAAAGTTGTGGGGAGAGCTTAGAGAATTGGGAAAATACCCTTTAGAAAATAGGAAAAGTGACCAGCAAGCCTCCATATACACATGTATGGATGAGTGTATGTATTGACTCTTCTAGATAATACAGTGTAACTCTAAGTTTCATGAAAATGAATTCATTGAAGCAATCATCAGATTAATATACTTCACCCAATAATTTTGGAATATTTAAACACCGTAAAAAGATTACATTAAATACATGCAGGGATGGAAATTTGATAAGCTCAATTGATATCGATAAGAAAATTAGTTGTCTCCCTTTAGCTGTTGAAGAATTAAACACACACACATATCTATATATATATATAAACATATGTATGTATGTATGTATGTGTAATATATGATAGGTTTAAGCTGATACAGTAGGAGAAGGAAAATTAGAAATGAATATAATATGAATAAAAATGGAAATTGAAGAATCTATAATGTGGATAGAATGACTATAAGTAGAAGTGGAAGTGTTGCATAGTGTTTAGTGTGTTATCCAGGGGTAGATTCTGTTAAATAATAAAACCTATTTGATCAGGTTTGACCCGGGGTTAAATAACAGAATAGTGTGGCACTGTGCGATGAAGTAGAGACTGGTCTAGTGTGGTTTAATGGAATATAGTGTGTTGTGGTGTTGTTCAGTGAATTGATTTAGTGTAATGTAGTATGGTATACAGCATAGTGCTGTAAAATATGGTGTGGTAGGTCAGGATGTAGTACTGTGTAGTGTTGTGTGATGTGGTATAACAAGACATTCTGTTCTCTCACTCTCTCTCTCTCCCACTTTCTTTCTCTCTCCATGTCTTGAAGAATTCTCAGTAAGACAGAGATGATAATAACATTGGCTGTAGGAAGCACCGATAATATCGAATGCTGGGGGTGGCAGTGGTGGGGGAATGGGTGGGGTAAGGAGGAGATACACTCACACAATGGCTGCACTGAATAAATTCTTCATAACACTCATCCTGCCATTCATTTCTCTCTCTCTCTCTCTCTCTCTCCTATTTCTATGTCATTTCTTTCTTCTCTATCACTCTCTTTCTTCCTCACTCTCTCTGCTTCTGCTGCACCTGTCATTCTTTCTCTCTCTCCCTCCCTCCCCCTCAATGTCCTCTGTCTGTCTGTGTGTCCTACCATAAGCAAGTTAAAAAAAAACATTCTCCAGATTTATTTCAGTTGAAGCTTTTTTTAAGGAGGTTTTTCTTTTACTTCTTTGATATGGTTTCTTGTTCTTGTTGCTGTTGCACTTAATGTTGTTGTTCTTGTTGCAGTCAATATTGTTTATGCGGTTGTTGTTAATGTTCTTTTGTCTGTTTGTTTTATATTTTGGGTATCAAAGTGAATGATTATGTATGCACGTGTGTGACTATGTATGTGTGTGTACACACGCACATACATAAATGTGTATGTGTGTGTGTGTGTGTGTATATATATATATATATACATATACATACATATATATATAAAATCACCACTGACATCATCATCTCCATCCTCCTGTGGCTGGTAAGACAAACCATTTTAGTGCCATTCCTACATTCAACATATAGAATGGCCACAATGTTGTGCTGAGTGCTGTCCACACCTTGATGCTGTTACAGCAGGATTTTCTTCTTCTTCTTCTTCCTGCTCTTCCCCACCATCTTTCACTGTGTCCTATAGAAAAGCTTTGAACAGAGCGTCATGGTTGGATGCATGTCTGTACCAGATGAGCGTTCAGTGTTTCAGTGTAGCAAAGATTGGTCTTGGACTGCCACTGCGTTTGGCAACTGGCTGCCTGAAGAACGTCTTTTGGGATTCTTCGTTCTATGTCAGCTGTATCTATCCCGATCTTACACAAATACAATAAGATTGAAAACACAGGGACTTGGTTGGTGTTTGGAAGAGCATCCAGACATAGAACCTGATGCAACTTTCCAGTTTACTAGTTTCAGTCAAACCATATTGTCCATGTCAGCATGGAAAACAGATGCTAAATGATATATATATAGGTATGGTGATACAAAGAGAAAAAATAGAACACTCAAAATATGAGTACATATGGGGTGTTCATTAAAGATTTCCCCTGACCCACTTCCCAGGGACTAGGACAAATGAAACTTGGCATAATTATTAGTCCTTCTCTACATGGCCACCACCAATGGTGACACACTTCTCCCATTGCTTTATACAGTTGTGAAGACCTCGTCTGTTGAAGTTGGTAGGTTGCGTTTGGAGCCAAGACTTCACCTTGAAAATAAGTTCATCATCATCTGAAAAATGCTTCCCCTTCAAAAAAGAGTTCATGGTTGGAAAGAGGCAGAAGTCAGATGGTGCGAGACTGGGAGAGTAAGGGAGATGAGGAAGGATTTCATAGCTGCCGGAGTGTGCTTTCATCTGGGCAACATGCGCATTGTGAATTGGGGCATTGTCTTGGTGGAGGCGGACTCCTTTGGTCAGCATGCCACGCCGTTCTGCTTTGAAGGCATCCCACAATTTCTGCAGCAGAGAAGCATAATATTTTCCATTAATTGTGGTGCCCTGTGCCAGAAAATCCAGCATCACTACTCCGTGCTGGTCCCAAAAGATTGTGAGCCTTACCTTGCCTGCTGAGGATTGGACACGAGCCTTCTTTGGAGCTGGTGAGTTATCATGCCTCTATTGCTTTGACTGGACTCTAGTCTCAGGATCATAGTGATGGACCCATGTCTCATGTTGTATGATAAATCTGCCGAAAAAGTCCTTCTCATTTTCTTGGCACATTGCCGGCTTCTGAACAGTTGTGAGCATCAAGGGAATCCATCGTGCAGGCAATTTCCACATGTGCAAATGGTTGTGAATGATTTCTTCCCCAGATCCTACACTTATCTTCACTTCTTGAGCTTGTTGCCAAATAATTTATGTGACGATCATCCAAAATGGCAGCTTTCACTTTATGGATGGTGTTGTCACCAATGGCAGAATATGGTCATCCAGGAATAGGAGCAATTTCCACAGATGTCCAACCACACTTGAGCTGGTGATGCCAGTGCTCGACAATGTGGTATGATGGTGCATCGTTACCATAAACTTCTTTCAACTCATTGAAAGTCTCTTTTGGTGTACAACCTTTCAAGTATAAAGAACCTGAACACTGATCTGCATTCAACTGTCTCTATTATAACACCTGAGTTCACTTCAGCAGCTGTAAAAGACAAACAAATACTAGTGGAAAGCTGCAATTTACAATGTGACACATAGGGATATGCATGATGAAACCTGTACAAGTTCTGTTTTCTGCAATAACTGGAAGTAGGTCAGGGGAAAATCTTTAACGAAGATCGTATGAATATTTTTATTAATATTTAGCCCTTGAGTCACTCTGTTGCTTCTGTTGAATATTAATAAAATCATACAAACATACAGGCACAGGAATGGTTGTGTGGTAAGTAGCTTGCTTACCAACCACATGGTTCTGGTTTCAGTCCCACTGTGTAGCACATTGGGCAAGTGTCTTCCACTATAGCCTCAGGCTAACCAAAGCCTTGTGAGAGGATTTGGTAGATGGAAACTGAAAGAAGCCTGTTGTATATATACATACATATATATATATATATATA
>NC_068994.1:1770021-1770688 GCF_001194135.2 Octopus bimaculoides | reverse complement strand
AAGTAAAAGAATAAAAAAGGAATACATACATGCATATATGTGTGTGTGTGTATGTATGTATACACATATATGTATGTATGTATGTATGTACATGTGTGTGTGTGTATGCAAGCACTGGACAAATTGCCAGAAACTTAGAGTGTTGGATAAGAGGAGTCCACCACAAGGTATTGGTTGTGAGAGAAATACCTGTGATGACATTGATGCCAAGCTCCTGTGGTACAAGACATCAGCATCTCTCTTGGAGAACATCAGTGATGAGGAGAGAAGGTGATTTGCTTGCATGGGAAACTCTTCGTTTTCTTCACAAAATCTTTCACAGACCCACATTTACATATACATCCTAGATTTTATATATTTATATGTGTATATATGTGTACATGTATGTATATAAGTATGCATATGTATATATACACACACATATGCATGTCTGTGTACGGATATATCTATATACATATAAAAATATATATGTATATATATTATCATCATCATCGTTTAACGTCCGCTTTCCATGCTAGCATGGGTTGGACGATTTGACTGAGGACTGGTGAAACCGGATGGCAACACCAGGCTCCAGTCTGATTTGGCAGAGTTTCTACAGCTGGATGCCCTTCCTAACGCCAACCACTCAGAGAGTGTAGTGGGTGCTTTTACGTGTCACCCGCAC
>NC_068994.1:1765869-1769882 GCF_001194135.2 Octopus bimaculoides | reverse complement strand
TGTGTACGGATATATCTATATACATATAAAAATATATATGTATATATATTATATGTATACATATATACATGTATATACACAAATACATAGATATATTTATTCATAGCCATACACACAAACATATTATGTTTGTGTGTGTGTCTGAATTGAATAGTGTGAAATATGTGTCTGTGTGTTTGTGTTTTTGCATCAATCCTATATTCTCTGTGCAAGTTATTGAATTTCTTTTCTTAAGCATGCAAGAAAGACTATTCTGGGGAGAAAGAAGCAAATGAAAGGAGTGAACTCTTGTCATTAGCCAAATAATTCAAGAATATGTCATGTTGGAGTAAAAGAGACATCTACATAGGGACAACACATAACTCAAGTGGAAATGTTGTCATTCCCCCACCCCGAAACAAACCACACTTTGCACACACACACACACACACACAGAGTCATATATGAAGGAAGTATGTTAGTCTGTGTTTGAGATAATTTATACAAGTAAGAGAAATATAACACAAGACATAAAAGAGAGAAGTGATTTTATTTGTAGCCAATAAGCTACATCAGAGATTGAAAGGTTGTCTACCACAGCACTTGTGAAGTACCCTGAGACTCAACTCTAGGTTCCCCGAGTCACTGATATGTCTTCTCAGAAACATAACAATATGTACATACATACATACAAACATAACATTTAGATACAAACATCCACCCATCCAACTGGCTGTCCATCCATCTGTCCATCCCTCCATGTGTGTGTGTATCTATCTATCTATCTGTATACAGAAAGAAAAAAATAGATGGATGGGTGTATCATCATCATCATTTAACATCCATTGTCCATGCTGGCATGGGTTGGACAGTTTGACCAGGGCTGGCAAGCTGGGAAGCGGCACCAGGTTCCAATTGTCTGATCTGGCATGGTTTCTATGCCTGGATGCCCTTCTTCATGGTCAGTTGTTCATAAATCTGGACAAAAAAAGCAGATCCTAAAAAATGCTTAGAGCAGTAATATTTTATGTGGTTGTTGGTTATGGCCGATCATGAAACCCAGCAGCGCATGGCTTGTGATATCTCTATTCTCCAGAGGTAGATTACCTCTGGAGAATGTGGTTAGAGCAGGTCAGCCTCCAGTGTAGCTGCCTGCTTCGTAGTGTCCCTGAGTAAAAGTGAGCTGGAGAAGACTAAGAGGCGGAACGTCTTTCGCGCCTGCTTAAGTAGCCGTTGTCGAGGAGAGCCTTGTTGTGGTGTTGCGCGTGGCAAACAGTTGTATGTGAGATCTCACTCTTGTCTTGGACAAGATAATGGCTGCCAGCAAGATCTTGTACAAAACGGCACTGGCTACTTGTGCCACGCTACAGAACTTTCTCACTGGCCGTAACCAATGACAACATTTAATGTATCTCACTGGCATGGCTGTGTGGTAAGAACCCAACCACATGGTTCTGAGATCAGTCCCATTACGTGGCACCTTGGACAAGTGCTTTCTCCTATAGACTGAGGTCAACCAAAAAGCCTTGTAGGTAGATTTGGTAGACGGAAACTGAAAGAAGCATGTATATATTTATATACGTGTGTGTGTGTCTGTGTTTACCCATGACCACCACTGCTTAGTGGTTTGGCAATAGAGACTGATAGAATAAGTACCATGCTGGAAAAAGAAAATATGGCGGTTCGTTTGATTGAAATTATTCAAGGTGGTACCCCAGCATGGCCACTGTCTAATGACAGAAACAGGTAACAGAAAATGTGTGCATGTGTGTGTGTGTGTGTGTATGCTATCCAACTGGAATTTGGTTCCATCAGTCGTTTAGTCAAATGCAAATGTCAGCTGATTGAATAAAATATTACCTTCTTAGTCTGTTGGTATTATGTAATCTAATTCAATAATCCACTTTACCTTTACATATGACAAACACACACACATACACTTGTGCATTGATATGCAGATATCTGCACCTGAAGACATGCTGTGCTGTATCAAACATACATCCATGTATATATGCACATTTGCATGCATATATCTGCACTTATAGACATTTAATGCTTATTCAAATACACACACACACATGTATTGATATGCATATATCTGTTGAGAGAATATGGTGCTGAATCAAAGACAATCACGCACACACTCACATGTACCCGCTGAGCGATACATGCTGTCTGGCATGTATATCTCCTGTAGTGCTGTACCAACTGTAGTGTTTATAGGCATGTCTGGAAAGCAGACAAATAAATAGAAACAGCATTGATTACTTCCCCTTCTCCTTGCTATCTCCTCTCTCCCTCCAATGACAGTCCACTGTCAAAAGGATATCTCATGCTATATGCAGAATATAATCACATTATATCGCACCCGTCACTCATTCCTTGCACGAAAACTGATGAAGATGGTGAGGTGTCTGGGTGTATGTAGGGGGATGAACATATGGTCTTGCCATCTGGTATTGTGTGTGTGTTCATATATATGTATGTATGTATGTGTGTATTGTATAGGTGTGGGAGTGTATATATTGGTGTGTTCATGTGTAAGTTTGTAATCTGTGTATTTTTACTGGTGGCTACACACACACACACACACACACAGATGATGTATATCAATATATCAATATGAATTACATATCTATCTGTCTACCAACATATATGTTTATGTAGGTATACATACATACATATATATATGTATGTATATGTATATATATATAATAAACACTTATATATATATTTATACATATATACATATGAAGATCACAAACTCACAACATTCATAATAATCTATATACATATATAATCATATATCTATATATACACAATTATATATATATATATACACACATATATATATATATGCACACACACATATATACATATGTATATATACATAAACATACATATACATACATACATATACATACATATATATACATACATGTGTATGTGTTGATATGTGAGATATATTCTGTGTGAGGGATAAGTAATATCATGTGTGTATATGTCTATATATTTTATATATATGTACAAAAGCCTGTATTTAAGTGTGCATGTATGTGTGAAAATGTGGAAAATAAAAAGATAGAAAGAGAAACAGAGAGAGATAGAAAAGAGGGAGGGATTGAGATAAATATGAAAAGGGAGGGAGGAATGTAATATTTTGAATTACAGATCTATCACATGTTTACAGACACACACACACACACACACACACATATATATACATCATACACAAAGACATAGATGCAAACATTTATACGCACACACATATATACACGTACACATACACACAGCATCATCATAATCTAATACACATTCGTTCTTGCATATATATATATATATTTATATATATACATACAAATACATACACACATACAAATATGCTGACATGTAGAGAAGAAAAAAAATCATGGAGGGAAGAGAGAAAGAATGAAAAAAAAAGAAAGAAAAGGGGCATAATACATTAGAAAGTGACCGTCACATTTATGTATACATATGTATACAGATACATGATTATACACACATACACATGTATGGATATATACATGTACACATACACACTTGCATAGATTTATACATACACAGACATATATGATATATTTATGTACGCATGTATATATATGTACCTCATTTCCTCATACATGTATACTCACATGTATACATGTAGAAAGGAAAAGAAGCAAGATGTAGTGTATTAACTGGCTGACCACATGTATACATACATGTGGTCAGCCAGTTAATACATTCATGTATAACATACATACATACATGCACCCCCCACATATATATGCATGTCGATTGATGTACTTGCATATATACATTTATATATATATATATATATATATATATATATATACACACACACACATACACACATATATACACACATATATATATATATATATACATATATATATATACACACACATATACACACACACACACATATATATATACATATGTATATACACATATATACATATGTATACACACATATATATATACATATGTATATACACATATATACATATGTA
>NC_068994.1:1765024-1765403 GCF_001194135.2 Octopus bimaculoides | reverse complement strand
ATGTATACACACACATAAACTCTCACATGTATGCATGTGTTAGAGAACATGTACATCCAAATGCATACAAATTACACACAACACACAGTCAGGACTGTATATCCACACACACAGACATATATATGGAAACCTACACATACACACAAACACACACGCGCATACATATCTGTATGGACAATCAGCAGACATGAATATCCAAGCCCAGTACACATGTATACACACAAGCAGATATGCTATTCAGGGCTACACACTGACATGCTCCTACATATTCACAAATACAAGCAAACACTCTCTCACGCTCACACACACACACACACACACAGACAACAGCTGATTCCCCCCCCCCCGATCAATATACAAATACATTCACAGACATGCA
>NC_068994.1:1760152-1765014 GCF_001194135.2 Octopus bimaculoides | reverse complement strand
CAATATACAAATACATTCACAGACATGCATATATGAGCACATGGGCATGCATCTATATATGCACACATATTCACATGCTGAAACGCATACATACACACATATATATACATACATATTACATTCGTGTATATACAGCTGACGCACTCATATAAACAACGATACATACACGTGTATATGTAGACATGTATACACAGCCATACACATGGCACATGTATATACACACCGATACGCATACATACTCTACAGACACACACATTCTCAGATGTGCAAACATACGCATATGTATTATATATATATATATATATATATATATATATATATATATGTATGTATATATATACACACACCTAAACTCACAGACACATGTACAAATAAACACATGTATACACAAACATAGACACACACACACACATAGATACATATGTATATACACAGACACGTATATATATATATATATACACTCATACATGCACAGACACACACATATACACACACGGGTCCAGACAGAAAGAGGGAAAGAATCAACAGTAGAGGCATGTAGTTCCGTGTCTATACTAGTAGTAGTAGTAGTAGTAGTAGTAGAGGTGGTGGTGGTAGTAGTTACATCAGTGATAATAGAGAGAGAGAGTGAGAGAGAGAGAGAAAAGGTGTGTATATGCGTGTGGTATATGTGTGTGTGTGTGTATAGCATCAACAACACATCATGGAAGATGACATAGATAAGGTGAGTTTTCTCTTCTCTCTTCTTATTGTATATATAAATATATACACGAGTATATATATGTGTATATATATGAGTGTATATATACACATATATATAAATAGATATATTTATAGAAATATTATATATGGTATACATATATATTATATATACATGCATATATACAACCATATATGTATATATACACACACACATATATATATACATTTAAAAAGCTACATATATACATGCATAAGCTATACAATTTGTCTGTTGGTATATCTCTTTGTCAGCTCCTAACTTCTGTCTATCTATCTGTCTTTCTTCTTCTCTTTATCCATCTGTCTATCTGTCTCTCTATGTCCTACACTATATGATAATCTCCCTCTCTCTCTGTCCAGATAACACTTTCTTTATGTCTTCACTTGTTCTGTCCCATCATCTCTGTCTCTCTCTTCCTTTGTCTCTGTCTATCTAGCTCACGTCTTTTCATCTCTTTCTATCTGTCTATCAACATATCTATCTATCTGTCTATCTCTTTTTGTCTGTCTATCTATCTATCTGTCTCTCTATTAGTCTGTCTGTCTGCTTATCTATCTAACTCACCAGCTGTCTGTCTATTTGTTTGTCAGTCTATCTATCTATCTATATATATATATATATATATATATATACACACACACATATATATATATATATATATATATATATATATATATATATATATACACAAATATACATACATATAGACACAAAATATATATGTATATGTGTGTGTTTATATATATATATATCTGTCAATCTGTTTCTGTTTACTTGTCTATCTATCATTCTACCTGTCTATCTATAAATTACACACACATGTACATATACATACATATCTAATTGTTGGCCTACCATCCTTGCTAGATCAGGCTGTTATACTTCACAAATACAATCATGTCATACACTAATGCTCACACAATCATATATCTATCTACCAATGTGTGTGTATGTGTTTGTGTGTGTTTCTCTGTCACCCTAACAATGTGTTAGTGACTTTTCTTGAAAGTCACTCTCTTTATCACTTTTCTCTGTCTTTCTCTCCCTATTACTCTCTATGCAAACACACATTTATCTATCTATCTATCTGCCTTTGCTTCTCTCTCTGTCTATCTACCTAGCTATGTGTCTGTCTGTCTTTGCCTCTCTCTCTCTGTCTATCTATCTATCTACCTAGCTATGTGTCTGTTATGCCTGTCTGTCTGTGTCTATCTTTTCTTGAAAGTCACTCACCACCACCACCACAACAACAACAATTATTCTAAACCTGAAAACACAAAAGAAAAAGACAGCTGTCACCCCACCCTCCTCTGTGCCATGCATCTACCACCACCTACTACCACCTCTACTAACAATACTAAAGCACCACCAACAATACCTATACAGTTGCCACTAGCAACATACCCACTGCTTCTTTAGCCATACACCACAACTATAACCAAAACTGCTTTCACAGCACTACTACAACACTACCACATTGATGATACCACTGCCAACACTACAGCCATTGCTATCTCTTCAGTAACACTACCATCTTTGTTTCCATCACAAGCTACCACCCCACTGTCAACACCACAACTACCACAGCCAATACTACAAAAGACACCACTACCACCACACTAATGTTTTCACTAAGACTATTGGCAACACCATGACCACTTCTGCCAACTCCAATACTACCACTGCTAATACCACCATCTCTTCCACTGCCAGTACCAACTTCCCTACCACTGCTAACAGCACTACAACTACCATATCTATCCTCAACACAAGCAACATCCTCACTACTAACACCACGGCTACCAATACTGTTAACCCCACCACCACCACCAGCATCGTGACGATCATCATGACCATCACCACTACCACAACCAACAGTAGTACTACTATTACCGACACCACAACAACCACCACAGCCACAACACCACTGGCAACTATTTCCTTTTCTTACTCTCAGGGCAGATAGAAATCAGGTACTAGTCATGTACTGGGGGTCAATTACATCAAAATTTCTTCCTTTCTCCTAAGAAATCATTAAAGGATTGAGGAGAGATACCTTCCTCTTCAGTGAAGCCCTCATCAGATCTTCCAAGTTCCACTTGGAAAGGAAAGTGAGGGTGAGTGGGGAAGTGCCCTCTCCACCCCCACTGAATTTATCGAAAGGTAGGAGGTTGGCAAAAATGGTTAGGGGTGAATGGAATTACACTAAGCATGTGCTTAGAGATTGGGGAACAACAGTTGGGCAAGTGAGGGCTTATGCCCCCAATCGTGAGGGTGACCTCAGGCCTGTGAGATTCTTTGCTTGGCCCTTGTTAGAAGCTCTCCAGCACCAGGAAGACAGTACCATAAATGGATTCACATATTTTGTATAATTTTTATCTTGCCCCACTCTTCTCTTTTTTCTTCTCTGCATCATTCCAGGCGAATCCCTCACCTACCCACCCATCCCAAATTAGAAACTATTCTTGTAATGTTTCTCTCATCAGATGCCCCTGTGACAAAGAAAATAAATCAGCACCATCACCATTGTCATCATCATCATCATCATCATCATTGACAGATAAGTGGATTAGCAGAATCATCAATCTCAGACAAAATGCTTAACAGCCTATCTTCTGCCTCTTTATGTTCTCAGTTCAAATCCTGCCGAAGTCAGCTCACCTCTTATCCTTTCAGATTCAATTTCTTACCAATGCTGGGATTCATGTAAATAATTTGCCCCTTTCCCCTAAAATTGCTGGCCTTGCATCAAAATTTGAAAGAATTATTATTGTTGTTGTTGTTATTATCATGAAGGTGGTGAGCTGGCAGAATCTTTAGCACATTCTGTGCTCAAATTCCACCTAGGTCAACTTTGTCTTTCATGCATTTGGGTTCAATGAATTAAGTACCAGTTGAACAGTGGGGGTCGATGTAATCAACTCATCCCCACCTCTCCCATGCCTAATTATTATTGTTATCAAAGACGGTGAGCTGGCAGAATCATTAGCATGCCAGACAAAATACTTAGCAGTGTTTTGCTCATTGCTACATTCTAAGTTCAAATTCTGCTGAGGTCAGTTTTGCCTTTCATCCTTTTGGGGTCGATGTAATCAACTATCACCCTCCCCCAAATTTCAGGCTTTGTGCCAATAGTAGAAAGGATTATTATTATTATTATTACTATTATTATTACTATTATTATTACTATTATTACTATTATTACTATTATTACTATTATTATTATTATTATTATTACTATTTTTACGGTGGCAAGCTGTCGGAATTGTTAACCCATTGGGCAAAATGCTTATCAGCATTTGCCTCATCTTTATGATCCGAGTTCAAATTCTGCCTAGGTTGACTTTGCCCTTCATCCTTTAATAAAATAAGTACCAGTTGAGCACTGGGATCGATGTAATTGACTTACCCCCTCCTCCAATATTGCTGGCCTTATGCCAAAATCCGAAACTATTATTATTATTTAACAGAACACTGAACTAGGAGAATCGGTTGTATACCTTGGTGGTACTTTGACATACGCCTTTGTGTTGTAAGTTCAAGCCATACTTGTCATTCTTGTAAATAGGTGCAGGGATAGATTTTAAGGAACCATATCCTCCTTGCTATGTACACAGGAATGCAGTGGGGACAAGTATACCCTTTAAAATTTAGTAGGGGTGGGGAATGAAAACACTTTGAAAATCCTTAGTTGGTCCTGGGTCACACCCCTTAAGCAAATTTCATTCCTGCACTTATGTACACACATACCAACTTATTTAAGGCCTTATGCTTCTATTAATAATTATTACAAATGTTTTCAATTCATGCTTTTAATTTCATATTTTATTATTTGCTTGTTTTTTTCCTTATTTTTCTTTTTGTAAAATTCCCAACATCACATCTTGGTGTGAAATATGTTATATATATATATATATAAGGAAAATAGAAGCTGAAAATGCACTGAAATATATTAATAAAAAATAAAATATTATTTATTAATATATTTAAAACTTTAACTGGTTTCACAGTTTACACTGATTGTCAAAAAGTTCAAATAGAAAGACATGGCTTATATCGAATGCTGGAGAAACAAGCTTTGAGAAGAAGAGACAAGCAAAAGCATGTCTTGTCTTTAGGA
>NC_068994.1:1757025-1759763 GCF_001194135.2 Octopus bimaculoides | reverse complement strand
GCTGATCTTACCAATCGGTTTTGCACTAGGGGTACATCATCATCATCATCATTTTACATCCACTTTCCATGCTGGCTTGAGTTGGACGGTTTGACTGAGGACTTGTGAGCCAGAGGCTGCACCAGGCTCAATCTGGTCTGGAAAAGTTTCTACAGCTGGATGCCCTTCCTAATACCAATCACTCCGAGAGTGCAGTGGGTGCTTTTATGTGCCACCAGCACGAGGGCCAGTCAGGCAGTACTGGCAACGGCCACACTCAAAAGGTGTTTTTACGTGCTACCTGCACAGGAGCCAGTCCAGCGGCACTGGTAACGGCCATGCTTGAATGTTGTTTCTCACATGCCACCAGCGCATGTGCTGGTAAAGCGATGCTAGCAATGATCACACTTAAAGGGTGCTTTTCACGTGCCACCGGCACCAGGAGCCAATCTGTGGGCCTGGCAACGGTCACGCTCCGATGTGCTTTTAACATTCCACTGGCACGAGTGCCAATCAGGCAGTTCTGTCATCGGCCACGTCAGCGATTTTGATTTGTTTACACTTGCCTCAAAGTTCATTGTCAAATGTGGAGTGTTAGGTTGCAACCTGATTATATAACCCTATGCTCATCAGAAGTAGCCAATATGGAATGCAATATGGTGATGCACTCTATTGACAGGTGTATGAGTGCATCTTTCTCCTGATTTATGGACTTTTAGGACGATTTATGCATGTGTGTGTATGTATATATATATATATATACATATATGAAATATATATAATATATATATATATTAGATATGAAGGCTGTCCACATGTGATTGAGGAAGACCATCACTAACCATTAGGAACATTGTACACTTCAGATAAAAAGCACTCATGCTGGCACCACATAAAAGTTTTCATGTTGGTACCATGTCAAAGTGTTTGTGCTGGTGCCATGTTAGAAGCCCCCATCACACTCTGCAAAGTGGTTATTGTTAGGAAGGGCATCGAACTGTAGAAACCATGACAAATCAGTCTGGTGCAGGCTCCAGGCTTGCCAGCTCTGGTCAAACTGTCCAAGCCATGCCAGCATGGACAATGGACATTAACGGATGATGATGATGGTGATGATGATGATGATGATGGTGATATACACATGCACTTTTACACACACATGTAGCAACATAAAACTATTTGCATCTGTTTATGCTTACATAAGCAGAATTAGTTGTGTGTACGTGTACGTACGTGTACATGTGGGGGAGTGTGTGAGCCTACCCTTTCATGGAGGTATGTCAGGATGGGTTTTGTCTTTGTACTTACTTGCACATTATGAACTTCTATTCTACACAGATATCGACATACTGGAGATGTCTACATATTGACTGACTATAGATATTTCGATATCGACATACTGGAGATATCCAGATATTGACCTACTGGTCAAACCTAGTATCGACATACTGGAAATATCTAGATATTTACTTACTATGGATATCTAGATATTGATATATTGTAAATATCTACATATTGATAGATGATAGATATCAAGGTATCAACATACTTGGGATATCCAAATAAGTTGCAATAAAAGAGAACAAAAAAGTCTACAGAATTATAGCATCATTACTGCTAATCTTACCAATCAGGTATGCACCGGATATTAGATAACAGGGCAGCTGGGTAAATACAATGTTCTTTGGAGGTAGCAAGTTCTCCTACCATCTCTGAAGAGCATGTGGTATTACTTAACCATGCTGTTACCTAATATCTGGTTATCTAACACCAGGTGCAAAAGCAATCGATAAGATTAGTTGAAATGAATCAATAATACAGTACATGTCGATTCCTCTTCCTCCTCCTCATCACCATCTGTGTTGTCGTCGTTATTTAAAATCTGTTTTCCATGTTGGCATGGGTTGGATGGATTGACAAGGGTTGACAAGCTGGAGAGCTGCCTCAGCTCCAATTGTCTGCTTTGTCATGCTTTCTACAGTTGGATGCTCTTCCTAAAGGCAACCACTTTACAGAGTGGGCTGGATGCTTATTACATGGCACTGGATGAGTGCTTTATATGTGGCACCAACACAGGTGCCTTTATGTGGCACTTGCAGGGTTGTTTTAAGTGACATACGAACAAGTGCTTTCAAGTGGCACCAGTACATGTGCTTTTTACATAGCACCAGTGTGGGTAATTTAACATGGTCCTGGAATGGGTGCTTCTATGTGGCTCTCACAGAAAAGCTTTTTACATGGTACCGGCACAAACGCTATGATGTGGCCCTGAAACAAGAACTTTTTACATAACCCCAAAACGAGTGCTTTTTACGTGGCGTTTACACCGTATGAGGTGGTACGTTGACTGAATCATTACTTCTAGGTATTATACCTGTATCCACATTCTGGGTTCAAATTCTGCTGAGGTCAATTTTAACGTTCCTTCTCTCAGAGTTGATAAATTAAGTACCAATTGAGCACTGGGGTCAATGTAATCAGCTACCCCTAACCAACTCAAACACCACGAAATTGTTGGCCATGTGTCACCTTTCAAACGCCATACATTACGATTATAAAGAAATTTGTGGGAAAATCTTTTCCAAGAGGGTTAGGAACAAGACTTCTCTCATAACTTTTAGGAAATGGGATTTTTTTTCAACGAAATTTTATAGAAATGCCTTTCAAATGGCATATATTACGATTATAAAGAAATTTGAGGGGAAAATATTTTCCAAGAGGGTAGGAACAAGACTTCTCTCGTAACTTTTAGGAAAATG
>NC_068994.1:1756071-1756864 GCF_001194135.2 Octopus bimaculoides | reverse complement strand
GAAATGGGATTTTTTTTCAACGAAATTTTATAGAAATGCCTTTCAAATGGCATATATTACGATTATAAAGAAATTTGAGGGGAAAATATTTTCCAAAGGGATAGGAAGAAGACTTCGGAATATTAAGAATATCCAAGCTTTTCCCCGTAACTTTTAGGAAAATGGCGTTTTTTCCAACGAAATTTTATAGAAATACCTTTGAAATGGCATATATTACGATTATAAAGAAATTTGAGGGGAAAATATTTTCCAAGAGGGTAGGAACAAGACTTCTCTCGTAACTTTTAGGAAAATGGGATTTTTTTCAACGAAATTTTATAGAAATGCCTTTCAAATGGCATATATTACGATTATAAAGAAATTTGAGGGGAAAATATTTTCCAAAAGGATGGGAAGAGGACTTCGGAATATTCAGAATATCCAAGCTTTTCCTCATAACTTTTATGAAAATGGCGTCTTTTCCAACGAAATTTTATAGAAATACCTTTCAAATGGCATATATTACAATTATAAAGAAATTTGAGGGGAAAATATTTTCCAAAGGGATCGGAAGAGGACTTCGGAATATTCAGAATATCCAAGCTTTTCCTCGTAACTTTTAGGAAAATGGCGTTTTTTCCAACGAAATTTTATAGAAATACCTTTCAAATGGCATCTATTACGATTATAAAGAAATTTGAGGGGAAAATATTTTCCAAGAGGGTAGGAACAAGACTTCTCTCGTAACTTTTAGGAAAATGGGATTTTTTTCAACGAAATTTTATAGAAATGCCTTTCAAATGGCATATATTAC
>NC_068994.1:1750065-1754270 GCF_001194135.2 Octopus bimaculoides | reverse complement strand
AGTGAGTGAGTAAGGGTGTTTTTTGTCAGTTATGTCTTTATTATTTTTTCTTTGGCTTGTACAATATAAATTTTGAAATATCCCAAAAGGGGTGCGATCCATGGTCTTTCCCTCCGCCGATTTGGACATGCTCCGGTGACCGATCTATGAAACTTGGGGAATGATTTACCGGATGGTGAATGTAACCGAGTATG
The DNA here is from genome assembly GCF_001194135.2 of Octopus bimaculoides. Classification (NCBI taxonomy): domain Eukaryota; kingdom Metazoa; phylum Mollusca; class Cephalopoda; order Octopoda; family Octopodidae; genus Octopus; species Octopus bimaculoides. The sequence goes on along the minus strand of NC_068994.1, from coordinate 1,754,076 downwards.
TGGAGATTACAATAGCTTGCCAAATTGTCAGTCATAACAGTTGTTCCTGGAAGAACGTTTTGTCTGATAACATTCTCCAACGTCTCTGTACTCTCATCGGGTACACGTTGAAGAAATCCTTTTCTGAAAGTTTTGCGACAGTCTTCCCACATTGTTCTTGCTAATGAAGAACAAGCTTTCATCGATCTCCACTATATGATCCGGACCACCAAATGGGAGTTTTGTCCTGCAGCAGTTTTGCCGAACAAACATCTCTCCAGAACTGGTACCACTGAACGGCAGTTTTTATATCAATGCAATTCATACTTGCAGATATCGTCTCAGACAATTCAAAAATAAAATCAAACACTAAATGAAAAATTACATATAATGGCAGCTTAGAGTTTTCTGTAACTGTACCTTTCCTGATGGAAAGAGAGGTTTTTTTTTTTACATTTAGCGCACTTTCTATTGACAAACAAGTTAATAGAACGACAAAAATTTTGAAAATTCATCGAATGTGAGCAAGCAAACCACATTTTTTCATTGGCAATATGTTTTGTCTTCAGATAATCTATAATGTTCTCTGTTGCAAAGTACAGTAAAAGTTCCAATCTGGGAGTACACAATGTAAAATAAATTCCGAAAAATAGCAACAGTGCTTCTTTTTAAAGGGTACAAATATTGTGAAGAAGACGATGATGATTGTTGTGGATGGGATGGTTGTGGTAGCTTCTTGATTTCAATTAGAGTTTACGGAAATAATGTCTGAACTTGTGCGATGTTAATCCTTCGAATTTATTTTTAATTGTGACAGTGAAACGATGGGTTCAGTCCTTACCGCCAAAATTAATTTATCTTACAACCCCGCCACACACACACACACACACACACGTACACAATTTCAGATGCATAGCAACAGTTGCTACTTGCTGTGAAGAAGATGATGATGATTGTTGCTGATGGGATGGTTCACACACACATCTACACATAGACGCACGTAGATAAACAAAGACGAAGTCCCATTTTGGAAGGATGTTAAAGTTTTTAGTAGACGCATGACGGAGAATTATTCAATATCGTGTTTGCTTCTATGAGACTCGCTAATCTTTAAAGCGAAAAACCAAGACCGACGTATACAACAGGTTTATTATAAAATGCTGTTTCACTTGTTTTAGCCGTTCATGTTCTATGAGCTGTACCCTTTATTGCTGAGTAGGGATGGCTGTGTGGATCAATCTTGTCGATTTTCACGTATTGGGTATCAAAAGATTCAGTACTATTTCCACTACTAGCTAAACTTTATTTTCATTGACATATTTGAATTACAAAAATTTAAAATTACAATCTTTTCCATAAGTTATCTGTCGTATACATTTTCTATACGACGTCGTACCTTAAAAGACATCCATCATCACCTTCACTCACTCTGTCTCTCCCTTTCTCTCTCAAACATGTGCGCGCTCAGACACACGAAATCTTAATTTTCCTCTAACATCATGGCTCTATGCAACTGTTGCAATATCACTCTTTATGGAGGAGTTCTCCGTTTGCACAGTAAAAACAATACTGCCATTACATTTTGCATGGAACGAGGTGTCCTGCCGTTTACCCACAATTGTCCGTCATGTAATTTCCCACGTATTTGGCGCCAGGAAACGAACCTATAACGTTGCCGTAGGATGGTACGACGACGACGTCGCCAATCCAGGAGTGACTGTGGACGCACAGATTAATCGAGGAAAATCTCAGATTCTGCCGTAAAACCTTCTGTAGATTGGCGGTCTTTCTGTGCTGAGATCTGCCAGTGTTGGGCAAAAAACCACTAAAATATGATCGGAGGAGATCGTCTTGAGATCGTTGAAACGGTTCTGGTCCATCGAAAATATCAACGGGGCAGAATAATCAAAACGGTTTGGCTTTTTGGTAGACTGGAACACTTGACGAAGAGAACATTTACGGTCCCACTTTTGACCGAATGTGGCGAGGGCAATAGAAGGGATGCTGACACCCTCATTCCTCCGGGCCTGGATCAATCATTTATAATGACTGTTGGCGTGCGTATAGTAGGAACTCGAGCGGCATGGGCTATACACACGATCAGGTTAATCATGCTAAACACTTTGTGGATCCCAGCTATTCACACTCATCGAGCGTTTATGGGGAAGCCTGAAAAAGTGTATTGTTCGTCCCGGAATGAGACCGGAGTATCTCAAACAGTATGTCGTTAGGTTACTTTTTATACTGGCCAACTCAGCGACTTCATAAGTTTCTTTTCGAAGCTGGAAGACTGTACCCATGTTCCTGAGGACACGGAAGAATTGGTTCTTGATGTTCAGTCACCCTTAACTTTTTTCTGTCATGAAACAATATTCAACACCATATTTATGAAACCATTCGGATAAATTTTTACAAGTGCACCTCCACGCAGTTCATAAAAAAAAAAACAAACTCGGATTTCTCGCGTGTAATCACAAAACCTCACCTCCTAATGTGCCGCAAACCCCTTATTTTTCTTTACAAAAAAGGATGGGGTAGGAAACTGGAAACTCACCTGCCTGAAAATATATATATATATATATATATATATCGTACAGGCCAAAAAAAAAAAAAACAACTGACAATACACACTTTTACTCACTCCCACCTCTCTCACCACCACCACCCTAAATCGACGAGAACCTGCCGTTCCTCGCTCAAATTTTGTCGGCGCGAAAAATTGCTAAAGGTAAATGGAAACATCTGATGCCATTTGGAAACTGTTTTGCAGCTTAGGGCTCATATATCCTGAGAGATCTAGATATCCAGTCATTTCAGCAGGTATCTAAAAGATATTGTTTTAATACACTTTCATTTGTTTCAAACAAACACTAACATGGTTTTTCATTTTTTGTTGTCCAGACTTCGTTACCAGTAATTTTTATAACTTCAGCATTCGTTTATTATTCTTTTCAAAATTATTATGAACTTAGAAAAAAGATACATTTTCTTTTTATTATACTTCCTATAAAAAACGACTATGTAAGAAAAAATAATCGACTATAGATAACAAAATGACCGCCCTAACGTGACCAACCAATGTAAAAAAAAAAACCTTTTGAAAACTTGCTTAAGAAAACGTTTTATGCCCAGCAATTAAAAACGTCTGGTTTTCGTGCCTAATTACTGCAGCATTTGCGTGCACTTAACAGCTGATTGAGTAAAGCTCACATGTGAGTGCAACTCGTCTCACTTCTCGCACTGCTCAACAGGCCCCAATAGCGATTTTCGAAAAAAATAAGTATTGGCATGTATGTGTGTGTGTATATGTGCATGTGTGTGTGTGCATATGTATGTATGTATTGTATAAGCATCGATGGTCATGTATATGTTTAACAAAGTAATCTGTTATTCCAGTGTCAGTATCTCTCTGTGTCAAATAATATTATTTAATCTGTACAACTGCAGGACAACTCTACATGTTTCTCTATTATGAGTCCTCTTCAGTAAATCCAAATCTTTCCTCGTATTAACCACACCTCCTAATAGACACAGCTTCTTCTTTTATCACACAGAAACTTGTCTTATTTCATGAATAATACTATTTATGAGCAATATTTGTATTTGTACTAATATTTTATATGTATATTAGTAACATTAGTATAGTATTAGTACTATATGAATATTAGATGTTATCAGCATCATCATCATTTAATGTCTGCTTTCCATGTTGGCATGGGTTGGACGGTTTGACTGAGAACTGGCAGGCTGGGAGGCTACACCAGGCCTCAGTCTCATTTGGCAAGATTTCCATAGCTGGATCATCATCATCATCATCATCGTTTAACGTCCGCTTTCCATGCTAGCATGGGTTGGACGATTTGACTGAGGACTGGTGAAACCGGATGGCAACACCAGGCTCCAGTCTAATTTGGCAGAGTTTCTACAGCTGGATGCCCTTCCTAACGCCAACCACTCAGAGAGTGTAGTGGGTGCTTTTACGTGTCACCCACACGAAAACGGCCACGCTCGAAATGGTGTCTTTTATGTGCC
>NC_068994.1:1739900-1749373 GCF_001194135.2 Octopus bimaculoides | reverse complement strand
CATACAGTCTGCCTTTTACTCTGAGTGAGAGTCCCTTTGTCGCCAGCAGGGGTAAGAGCTCTCTAAACTTTGCCCAGGCTATTCTTATTCTCGCAGCTACACTTTCAGCGCACCCACCCCCACTACTAACTTGGTCGCCCAGATAGCGGAAGCTATCGACTACCTCTAGTTTTTCACCCTGGAATGAGATAGAAGTTGTTTCCTGTTTGTTTACAGTCTTTATTGCACCTGAACATCTGGATGCCCTTCTTAATGTCAGCTACCCAAGAGTGTGGTGGGTGCCTTTTATGTACCACCAGCATGGGAGCCACCCAAGTGGCACTGGCATTAGCCACACTCGAATGGTGCCAGTCGGACAGTACTGGCATCGGCCATGCTCTAATGGTGCTTTTTATGTGTCACCAAAATGGATGCCAGTCAGTCGGCACCGGCATTACATTAGTGTTGATATCTTTTAAAGGAGAGGGCTGCTAGTTGATTATAGTGTTAAACCCCACCACCATCACCCGGTACTTGACTAGTACTCTGTTTTATTGGGCTCAAAGGTTGAAAAGCAAAGTTGATCTCAACAGGATTTGAACTCAGAACATAAAGAAGAGGAAGAAACACCAAAAGGTGTTTCATCTGAGTTTCCAACTCTTCCATCAGGTCCCTCCTTTATCTGTTAGGCACTGAGGACCCTGAATGTTTACTCTTTTATATTTTGTATCTGTTTAGGGGACAGTAAACACAACAATTGGTAGTTATTGATGACGTTATTGGGGTTTACTCTAGCGTTAACCCTGATCAGTGACCTGCCATTCTTGACCATCTTGTTTATTTTCTTTCTGCAAGTCTTAGAGGCTCTGGAAATGAATCAGCTAAACTCTTCTTAAAAACAATTAATACTCTGTTGTTTGATGTCTCATTCCTTTTTGGACATTGTAGAGTGTGGCTTGAGACAGATATGGCTGCTCTTTCTGGCTCATATATTTATATTGTATTAAACCAGTGTTAAGAACACAACTTGATTCTTCAAAACCCTTATTGTTGGTGCCTTAATGTATACAACGCAACCTTCACCTCTTAGCCCTTGCATTCACCCCTCCCCTAGCCCTTCTGATAAAGAGGCTCAATCATTTGATACTCTCAACTCCCTGCCCAGGAGGTATCTTTTCCTATCTGTACCTGGTACTGACACTCTGGACTTATTTTCACTCCTAACCCACTTATAACCCTTTGCGGCCCTAATATAATCCTTTCCCTTCTGTTACACCAAGATACAACCCAACATGCAACCTAAAGAAGCAAGACTCTATGTGGTGGGTCGACCTGCTAGAAATAGCTACTAATTCCCCATCTAATCCCAACCCAATGTGTTAAACCCTGTTGATTCTTCAGTGACAAACCTTTACCATAATTGTCTTTCCCATTCACTTCATCTCACGCCATTAAAAGATCCTCTTCTCAGCAAACCCTTCTTCTTGGAATGGCCATTGCCCATATTCTTCACATGACCAAACTCTACAATCCCTCACTGTAGCAGATCTCACTCTGCCATACAGGGGACAGATACTGTTGACTCCTACCTTCCATTACTAGTGAAGGGCAGACTTGACCACACTTGTGGAGTAACAAACAAATCTTCACTGCTGTACATGAAAGAACAATGTCATCTTCAGACCAGTGACCTGTTAAAAGATACAGCAAGTTTTAGCCAAATTAGGGTCAGGAGGGTTTGTGTCAAACAGAGGGTCCAAAGAAGTCTCCTGTTAAAGAACAATAGCTATCTCTTCCAAGGACTTCCCATCAGTTTTTGTTTAGCAAATTCTAATCACATGGCATTGGTCAAATATGGTAGAGGACACTTGTCTAAAGTGCCACCAACTGGGTTTGAACCTGTTACCATCTCATGGATGAGCAATCTCTTTAACCACAGCCATCCCTCTTCCAAAGTAGCTCTCTACAATTTTTGCAGAATCCCCTTCTTCTCACCTAAAATATCTCAATTTTAAAGTGATTCCGATGTTATATTTTTAGCTTGTGCTCTAATTTAGAGCAAATAAAATTATTTTGGCACACATTTTGTAGTCTGTCAAGAAATGAATTAACAAAAGTATATTTATATACTTAAATTTGTATATACCTGTATGTATGTGTGTATGGTTGTTACCATTATTATCATTATTGGAGGTGGTGAGCTGGTAGAGTTCTTACTCTACAGGACCAAATGTATAGATGTTTAACAACCATGTATCGAACATCCGTGTGAAATTACAGCCCAAGGATTAACCATATGGCACTGAGGATAGAACTGATCTGTTTCCTCTCTCATTAAAGGCTCATCAGTTATGTCCTCTTCTCTTCCACACTGTACTCGTCTAAATCTACTTAAGAATGTAAACTACATTGTGTGTGACAAACATTTACATAATGGTAGGTAGAAAGTTGAGGGCCAGGCACAAAATACAGTTCTACTATAGACTTGTTTGTGAATTAATATGTATATCTATCTGTCTATCTATCTATCTATCTATCTAACTACCTTTCATTCTGTCTGTCTGTCTCTCTTATATATATACATACATACATACAATGTGAATATCTTTGATGCACTGTTATGTGTATGTGTGTATAATATGATATATATATATAATGGTGGTTGTGGTGGTGGTAGTGGTGATGGTGGTAGTAGTGGTAGTGGAGGTTGTGATAATGGTAATTAAAAATAAACACCAATTTTATTTTGTGTTAACCTGTGTCGATGTTAAAGGTAAAATAAATAAATAAATAAATAACGGAATAACTGCGGTCGTTACTTTACATCAGTTGTAACGAGGAAAATGGAGAAAAATTAGCAAAAAAAAAAAAGAGAGAGAAGAAATTTATTACCCAAAATAAGATAATAAAATTAAAAAAAAAAACTAAACCAAAAATACAACAAGCACTAACATTACATTCCACCTCACAGCTGTCTGTGTGTCTGAGAGAGAGATAACAAGGTAGTGGCGGTGGTTGTGGTGGTGGTGTTGGTGTTGCTATTTACCATGTGACTCTATGGGTGTGAATGGATGCCAGTCCTAGGCACATGCCATTGTCTGACCAAAATCTATCGATTCTATTGTTAGCACAGAATAAGCAGGTTTATTGCAGGTTTTTATTCTTTTATAAACTGAGCATATTACTGGTATATCAATCGGCATTTATACTCGCTTATAGCAGGCTTTTGGGAGTAAATTAACGAGGCAAAATATATATTTACTTGCCACCCCACCCCTTTGTTTGCTGTCAGTGGGAGCAGTTGGTGCCTCCTATTTGGCAGTCTTTTATTTTGATAAAGAAAGCTATAGAAATATGGAAACTACTGGGGATTTTTGTTCATGCCCACATTTAAAGGCAGCTATTCCTACCTACCTACCTGCCTACCTTTCTGATTACCTGCCCACCTATCCCTCCCTGCCTGACAATCAAATGGGAATGTGGCAGAAAGGGTTCCAAAGACTCACGGTTTGGTGAGTTCATAGGTTTTTGTCAGTTGAGGCTGGCTTTGTATGTGACAATGGGAAGTTCTTCTCTAAGTTGTAGTCTTGGAGAAGGTGTTTAGACATAACCAATGTCTACCCATGAAACAAGTGTCCCTTCTTCAAGGCAGGGACATCATAACTTGGTACCAGTGTTATCACTGAAGCATAAAGGGCCAGGACAAATACCACAAGGCATTTTGGCCAGTATTCAAACAAGTCTTGATTAGCCTTTTATTTTCATTGACACCAGTGGGGTGGGGGTGAAAGGCATCTAATACCAAGGAAGCAGATACAGGAAATATATTTCTCGCTGGTTTGTGATGATGACAACAACAACAATAATAGTGGAAGAAATAAGTTTTAAGCCATAAACTCATGGGCAATTGCTGTCTTGAGATGTGGAGCAGAAGTGATCATCATTATCATCATCATTGTCCTCATCATTTAACGTCCATTGTCCATGCTGGCATGGGTTGTGATACGATGGCAAAAGTGAGGAACCACAGTCATTGGATGAGAAAACAAGCAAACTACTTACAATACACAGTCCATTCGAACAGAGAAATGTTGACGGAAGAGAGGCGAGAAGGGATTGATATGTTGCAAAGATTCTATTTAGATAAAGGGAAACAATATTTTGCTGTGTCTGGGGAGAGAGTCATAATGAAAGCAAAGAAGGAAACAATGTTGCTTGGTATAAAAAGAATGCCAAAAATGGTATTATTTGTGCAAGAAAGGAAATCTGGTCTATTAAATATGGAAGAGAGACAGGATTAAAAAAATTAGGAAACAGAGGCAAAAACCAAGTGGAAGAATAAGGTGATGCATAGTGAGTTGTTGAGAAATTTACCAAAGGACATTGACCCAGATAAAAGGTGGTTGTGTTAAGCATAAAATGAAACCTGAGATGGAGACCTTGATATGTGCAGCAGAAGAAAAAATGTTATGAACAAAACTGGCCCTTCCACAGAATCTGCAGAAAGTGTGGTGAAACTGGAGAGACAATGTGGCATATTTTAAGTGAATGCAGCGGATTGTCCCAGAGAGAATAGAAAAGAAATGGTTTGGATTGCAAAGAGCAAGGAAAGGATAATCCAGTGTGGTCATAGAATCAAATATCAGAAACCCAATTTTGTACAGGGAGACAAAGAAAAGAGTCACGTCTGATCATAGACATCTCTTGCCCTGGTGAGAGCAGAATTGTTGGAAAAGAATGAGAAAAACTGACACAAAATGAAAGAAGCTCTGAGGAGAGAAATGAAAAAAACTGTGATTAATGGAAAAAAAAAGTATATTGTTCCAATATTTGTTGTGCTTTGAGTACAGCAGTGAACAAAGAAATTAAAAATTGGTTGGAAGCGATAGGAATAAAAATGAAAATAGAGCATTACTTAGCTGTACAAGGAATTTCTGTAAAGTTCTTGAGACTTGAAAAGAAAATACCACCTAAGTTCACAGGAAGTGAACAACTGGTATATTAGCAATACCCCCCAGTAACTAGCTGAGTGTGTTGGGTATGATTATAATAATAATAACAACAGCAATAATGGTTTCAAATTTTTCTACAAGGGCAGCAGTTTTGGGGGAGGGGATGAGTCAATTACATCGATCCCAGTGTTCAACTGGTACTTATTTTATTGACAATTATAAGAACAAGAAGTTAGGAAGACACTCGGCAAGAAATGGAAAAGACTTACTATACTATTGAAGCTAGAAAACCAAATATGGTCATAGAGGACAAAGTAAACAAATGGATTTTTATGTGTCACCGGCACGAGGGCCTGTCAGGCGGTATTGGCATCAACCACGCTTGAATGGGGCTTTTTACATGCCACTGGCACGGGACCAGTCAGGCGGTACTGGCATTGACCATGCTCGAATGGTGCTTTTTATGTGCCACCGGCATGGGTGCCAATCAGTTGGTACTGTTATCGGCCACGACAATGACTTCAATTGACTCAACAGGTCTTTGCAAGCACAGTCTATTGCCCAATAAGTGAATGGGACTCTAAGATGGGCTGGTTATGCTGCACTGGCATAGGCCACAGTTACGATCTCACTTGGCTTACCAGCTCTTCTCAAGCACAGCATATATATATCTGCTGGTTCCAGGTTCAGTCCCACTGCGTCGCCCCTTGGGCAAATGTCTACTACTATAGCCTAGGGCCAGCCAAAGCTTTGTGAGTGGATTTGGTAGACGGAAACTGAAAGAAGCCCATTGTATATGTATGTGTTTGTGTGTCTGTGTTTGTCCCCCCACCATCACTTGACAACCGATGTTGGTGTGTTTATGTCCACTGTAACTTAGTGGTTTGGCAAAATAGACCGATAGAATAAGTACTAAGCTTACAAAGAATAAGTCTTGGGTTGATTTGTTTGTCTGAAGGCAGTGCTTCAGCATGGCCACACTCAAATGACTGAAACAAGTAAAAGAATATATATATATATATATTGACTCAACGTAAGGAGAATTCTAAATGGCTGCAAGAGCTGTTAGAAATAACAGCTAAATCTGCCTCCCACCATACTTTATTGTCTTAATGAAAGAAGGCTGTATTGACCAGTGTAAATAAAAAAAAAAAGAAATAAAGTCAAGCTGCAACATGTTTATCCATAGATGTGTCCATTAAAGCTAAAATGAATGTTGGAAGCTGGTCTCTAGAACAAGAGTAACTGTGGGTGTGTATATATATTGTCTGGTCGGCACCAGCAGCGTCTGCTACATTCTCTGATTCTGCTGATCTAGGAAGAAACGGTACATTGGTACCGATTGCCAGCTGCTGCTGCAGTTGGTGGTGATGGTGGTGATGAGGATGATGATGATGATGATTATAGATGATGGTGATGATCACGGCAATGATGGTGGTGGTGGCAGCAGCAGTGGTGATGATGATGATGATGATGATGAGGATCATCGTCGTTGTCATTGTCATCACCACTACCATCACCACCATCACCATTCCTATCATCATTGTGGCAGTAGTGGTTCAGTAGTAGTAGTAGTAGTAGTAGTAGTGGTGGTGGTGGTCATGATGATGAGGATGATGGGAAGAGTAGAAGGACGATGGTGGAGATGATGATGATGATGAAGGCACATGGTATAGAGATAGTTGTGTCTATGCCTATCTATACCTGTGTGTGTATGTATGTCTCCGTCTATGTGTGGCTGTGCGTATGTATAAGTGTACATGTCTTTGTTTGGGACTATTTGTGTCTGTGTGTACATGCATGTGTGTGTTTGTGTGTCTAGCTATTATTTGTGTATATGTGTTTACCTGTTTGTGTGTGTGTGTGTGTGTTTTGTGTGAGCTTGCCTGTCACCGAGTATGTTTGTGTTCACCTATGTGCATGTTCATTTATCTCTGGGCATTCCAACCATGACCATCCTGTCTTTTGTATATGTAAAACTACATTATCCAAGATGTCTTAAGACAGTGAAGTGTGATTTCAGGGAGACTTGTGTGTGTGTGTGTATGTGTGTGTCCATGTATATATGTAAGGGACCCAACCCCTTTGCTGGGGCCATTAAAGAAGTGGCAACAAACCCCCTTGCCCGTTCATTACTGTTTTTCTTATATCTTGTTTCAGTTACTAGACTGTGGCCAAGCTGGGGCACCACCTTGATGGGGTTTTAGTTGAACGAATTGACCCCAGTACCTTTTTGTTCTTTTGTTTTAAGCTTGGTACTTTTTCTATTGGTCTCTTTTGCCAAACCACTAAGATATGGGGTTGTAAGCAAACTAATACTGGTTGCCAAGCAGTGCGGGGGGGGGGGGATAAATAGACACAAAGACACATACACACATAGAATGGGCTTCTTTCAGTTTCCATTTACCAAATCCACTCACATTTGGTAGTTTCCATCAACCAAATCTTTTCTACTCTAGGCACAAGGCCCGGAATTTTTGGGGAGGGGGCCAGTCAATTAGATCCACCCGAGTATGCAACTGGTACTTAATTCATCGACCCCGATATGTGGAGGCATTTTAGGTATTGACCACATCTTTCAGCAGTCAGGTCTTCCTGTTACTTTGATTGATGTTCAAGTCTTTCCCAAAGGTCTTGTATTTTTCCATCAATTAAATGAAATCTCTATTATCTGCCAACTAATTAACTGTAGAAAATAGGAATCATTGTCCATTCTTGCAATGTATCTGAAAGAGTAGAACTGTCAAAGCCATCATTGTCTTTTAGCAATTTTACAAGAGTCTTTAAACAAGGAAACATCAAAGCTTCCAAACCAAGTTGAAAGTCTACAGAGCTTTATTCTGCCAACAAGTTTCATAAATTCCTCCATTTGAAATTTGTACGTAAAATGTTGTACATTCATTGATTGGCAGGTTAAGTTTTCAGTTACTAAGATCCTCAACCATCCTGTGTGACTCAGCAACCAGACTCTCCAATGTGAAGGTCAGCTGCACTGTGAGAGGGAAACTCTATGTGTGTACTTGTGTGTGGTTAGTTGTGATTCAGTGAGTTTCTGAAGTCATTGTGAATATGAGGATGTTTTAGCAGCATTTTCTGTAACAAATTTTTTAAAGCTACATATTGCATCACACAGTCTTCAGAAGTCTGATTTTCTCTAATTATTCATGATTAATTATGTTCTAATTATCATTATTTCAGTAGTGTGAGCCATTTGGGTCATTTAGGTCAACTGGTGAAATGTTACTGTTCTACTGTTGTCTTTCAGTGGTATTCCTTCATTGAGTTCAAATATTGCCAAAGTTAATTTCATCTCTCATTATTCTGGATTCAGTAAAACAGGAACCAGTAATTCAATGGAATTGGTTTTATGGCTGCTACTAGGCCCCACATTTATGGTGGTGGGCCAAACTTAGGAATTATTAATGAATTATATGTTAAAATACTTAATGAGATGAACATTTTGGCTTTAGTTATCCAAGACTATAGCTGTATCAAAGAAAAGAAATTTCTTGAATAAAGTATAAATTGCATAAACAAAAGCAAGGGGAGACAACTCGAAAATTAGGTGGGATTTGGTGAGTTAATGTTGGTTGAAGTCATGTTAAATGCACACACACACATATACATATATACACTAATACATATACACAAACACACACACACACATACACTAATGCATATTAATATAAATACATACACATTAATGCACACACATGCATAATACAAACGTACACACCTTAATATACATACATCAATGCTCATACACACTCACATACATATGTATATTCTCTTCTGTTACTGGTTCCACCCATTGGAGTGTGACCATACTGGAGTAACACCTTTAGGGGTTTCCAGAAATCCCATGAAACACCAATCCCCTGTCTGAACATCTTTGAAATATAAAATGAAAGTTTAAAGAAAACATTTACCCCTATGTTCCTTCACTTAAAAACCTTTGTGAATGATACACATGAAAACAGCTGCTTCGAGTTCACACTTCTGATTTCATTTCTGGTTCTCATGGTAATATCATTATGGACGTCATAAACTATATACAATCAAACTCATGAAATTGCATTGCTGTTTAAGCAATGTTCCAAAATAATACTTTTATGTAATACTTTTAATTAATACTTTTAATTAATGCTTTTAAAAACAATGAGAATGTATGTGGGTGTTCATTTTGTGTGTGGCTGTACAGATGAATACATATACACAAATGCACACTCAGGGAATTATACACTCGTATATATATGTATATACCTATACACATATGCCTTTATGCATATACTCTCTCTCTCTCTCTCACACACACACACACACCCACTAAAACATACATCAATAAAACCTATTAATTAAACATTTTGGAAACCAACATTTTTTTTTTTTCTGAACCAGAACAAAATTCAAAGAGGTTTGTACTTGCATAACAAACAGTAGCCATGTGCAGGCAGCTGATGACTGGAAACAACTGGCTCAGAGTACTGGGAATCAGGCCTTTCAATTGCAACATATGTGTGTGTGTGTGTGTGTGTGTATATA
>NC_068994.1:1739664-1739800 GCF_001194135.2 Octopus bimaculoides | reverse complement strand
GTGAAAGGGTCAACACTAGGAAATGTAAAATAAGGGGCATTATCGTTCTCGTCTAAAACCTCTACAACCACATTGGCAGTGTTGTTCAGTGATGGCGTTCCCTTGTCTTTGACAAAAACCTTGAACTTATAGACAT
>NC_068994.1:1738871-1739654 GCF_001194135.2 Octopus bimaculoides | reverse complement strand
GCTGTTCCCTGTCCAAAACTATGGACGTTGAAATAAAACCATAATCCGTAACATGAAACGGTATACCATTTATATTATTGCTAATTAATCTATAAGACAACTGACCTCCAGCTTCTAAATCTTGATCAGTGGCATTGATGAAACCAATTGGAAAGTTTGGTATACCATTCTCATAGGTGAGGAATTTAAATGTGTCTTTGGTAAATTGTGGTTTACCATCGTTGATATCTGTTACTTGGATGAAGATTTTCCTCTCTGTCTTCAAAGGAGGAGTTCCTTTGTCTTCACAAGAAATACTAAAATCATAATGATCTCGTGTTTCTCGGTCCACCGGTTTCTTTAAAGTTATTTTGTATTCATTTGATCCTAAGTCTAAAAGTAAGAATTTATCATGCTCTAGCTTACATTCCACCTCACCGTTCTGTCCAGTATCGTTATCAATAATACTGACATAAGCTATAAAACTACCAACTTTGGTTCCTTCAGAAATAGCTGCTGTGTTCTCTTTTATCTGAGTGACAAAGTTGATATCAATTTCAGGAGGATTGTTTCTTTCATTAATTATATTCACTAAAACGATGGCAGTAGAACTTCTTGGAGGATTCCCGCCATCTTTAGCCATGATAAATATTTCATAATTTTGTTTTTTAGCTCTTCTGAAAGCTTCTTGTAGAAAAATCTCTCCTGTCATGTGATTGAGTCTGAAATAAGTCTTCACTTTCTCTGGTGTTTCTGTACTGAAGAAATAACTAACATGACCATTTTCTCCGGAATCTAAATCTT
>NC_068994.1:1738566-1738826 GCF_001194135.2 Octopus bimaculoides | reverse complement strand
TGTTATAAATATCTTTATTAAATACTGGTGAATTATCATTTAAGTCTATGACAGATATGTGCACATCTAAAACACCTTGTTTCGATGGATAGCCTCCATCTTTGGCAATAACTTGTAGATTATAAGAATCTTTTACCTCCCTGTCTAATTTCCTTGCCAAAATGATTCCCAGTTCAGAACTACCAGTAATGGTTTTCCTTGCAGACAATGTGAATGGTAAGTCTGGTTTATTTCTTAACTGATATGATATCTTTGAATTC
>NC_068994.1:1733742-1738466 GCF_001194135.2 Octopus bimaculoides | reverse complement strand
TTGGATAACACTGGTGGCGTGGAGAGGGGAGGCTGGTATGCATGGTCGACTGCTGGCCTTCCGTAAATCAACCTTGCCCGGACTTGTGCCTGGGAGGGTAACTTTCTAGGTGCAATCCCATGGTCAGTCATGACCGAAGGGGGTCTCAGCATATGTATATATCTCAGTCCTTTGTCACCTCCTTCATAAGGTTCAGTGTCCCTTCATCCCATGTTTTCCTGGGTGACCCTCTTCCACAAGTTCCATCCACTCTGAGTGATCAGCACCTCTTTACAGAGCTACTGGTATCCATCCCCATGGCCACACCAGCACAATCCTCTCTCTCTTACACACTACATCTAATTCCTCTTATACTTAACTTTTATCTCAACACACAAGTACACTAACATTGCACATCCAGTGGATCATACTAGCTGCATTCCTCTCTAACCTTTGCATGTCCTCTGCATTCAGGGTCCATGTCTCAATACCATGTGGAATATAATTAAAATCCCCGTTGACAGGCCGCTGGTATTTATAGTGTTAAGCACTTTCAGTTTGCAAATTAGGGATTCCTTCACAGAGTAACTGATTTTGTTATGTTTCTCTGGAGACTGTCAGAATGATGTAGATGCCTCTGATGAGAACCCAATAAGGTTCAAAAATCAATTAAGGTTATTCTTTGTTTTTTTTCAGTCTGTGGAGAAATGGCTAAAATTTGCCCTGTTTATAAATATACCATATATATTATATATCGTACCCTGATACTGTGTGGACTAAGATCCCTGTTGACAGGCTGCTGGTATTTATAGAGTATCAAACACTTTTGGTATGCAAATTAGGGACCCCCCCTCATAGAGTAACTGCTGCATTTGTTGAGTATATAAACAGTTTGGCTGAGAACCCAATAAAGTTTGAAAATTGATTTAAGCTAAAATTTGCTCCGTTTATAATTAGACCACATGTTTTCTACAAATGGTGGTGGGGGCTGTGTGTGTATATTTGTCATTGGCAGCTGATTTGTTTTGGCTGTGATGGAAATATTATTGTAAGGGGCATTCCCTATTTTTCAGTGAATAAGTTGATTAATTGATTAAATTGAACCATGCACCCAAATGCATATCTTAAAACTACTGTAAACCTATAATGAATAAATAAAATAACTGTATATAACCCATTATCTCTGTCTATTTTGTATATATTTATGTATACCCTCATCATAATCATCACCATTTAGCATCTGTCTTCCTTGGTTTGTTGTAGAAGATGGAGAGATGGGTGGAGGGGCAAGGTAGGACTAGCCTAGTCTCATAATTTTAATGTTTTGTTTGAATACCATTATTGCTGTTGGCCAAATGTAACTGTGATGGCTCTAAGTATGTTTGTGCATAACTTTTCTATCTTTTGAACAGTGGTACTCAACCAGGGTCCACATGACTGTTAGGGTTCCACATGATCCTTGCAGATCTATCTATGATGTATATAACCAGCAATATAGTGATCTGGAAGAAGTGTTCAAGAATCAGACAAAATATCTGTTTCTCCTACATGATAAAAATCCCAGTGATTTGAGGGAGATTTAACTATGATTTCTAGCACATCAAGCAACCATGGTTCATACATACAAATGGTGTTAGCTGCTAAAGCTGATCTCTGGATCAATCTTATCTCTTGAACTTGCTGCTCTCTGGATCAAAGTAATCTCTATATCACGCTAGTCGCTGAATCAAGCTGATCTTTCGATCAAGCTAATCTCTGGCTCAAGTTGTTCTTGAGACCAGGCTAGTCTCTTGATCAAACTGGCCTCTGGATGAAGATGATCAATAAATGAAGCTGGTTTCTGCGTCAAGCTAGTCTCTGGATCAAGTCTTTGGGTCAAGTTGATCTCCATTTCAGGCTCATTGAAACTCTGTTATTCAATAACTCTCCATTACTTACAAAGAGTAAATGTATTCGAAGCAGATTGGTTGTCATTGATGTTGTCTTTACTCAGATCAAATTTGATCTGAGTAGTCTTATGATTAAAGATGCTCCAGCCATGACTATCCTCTCTTAGTTCTGACATAGTGTATTTTGTATAAGACAGCAAGATGTGAGTTGAAGGATGTCTGGCTACTATTTCTAGCTTATTTAATGACCATATACAGGTTTTTATTTTTGGCTTTTTATTTGTTGTTGTTGTCATTTAACCCTAGGTCAGTCCTGACCAAGCAGGACTTACCTGATGTATTTTAATGAGGGATTGTATGGACAATGACACTCCAACCTTGACCATGCCGTAGATTTGTCTATTGAATGTGAAGGCGCATAGCTCAGTGGTTAAGGTATTCAGCTCATGATCGTAAGGTCATGAGTTCGATTCTAGGCAGTGCGCTGTCCTTGAGCAAGACACTTTATTTCACATTTCTCCAGTCTACTTAGCTGGCAAAAGTGAGTTGTACCTGTAATTCTAACAGACCAGCCTTGTCACATTCTTTATCACACTGAGTCTCCTTGACAACTACATTAAAGGAACATGTGTCTGTGGTGTACTCAGCCACTTGCACGTTAATTTCTTGAGCAGATTGCTCCATTGACTGGGTCTACTGGCACCCTTGTCCTCGTAACCAATGGTGTGCCAGTTTGTCTGTCTAGGAATAAACTATGTTCTTCCTTTTTAAGATGTCATTCAAATTACCTGCTATTTCTGGCATGTCAAAGTGGCTTTAACAGGTATTCTTTCACTCTTAATCTTTTACCTGTTTCAGTCATTTCACTGTGGCCATGCTGGAGCACTGCCTTTAGTCAAACAAATTGACTCTAGGACTTATTCTTTGCAAGCCGTATTCTATCGGTCTCTTTTACGGGGATGTAAACACACCAACATCGGTTGTCAGATGATAGGGGGGGGACAAACATACACACACATATACATATACATGTACATATGACAGGCTTCTTTCAGTTTCTATCTACTAAATCCACTCACAAGGTTTTGGTTGGCCCAAGGCTATAGTAGAAGACACTTACCCAAGGTGTCACGCATGGGAATGAACCCGGAACAATGTGGTTGGTAAGCAAGCTACTTACCACACAGCTACTTACCACTCCTGTGCCTATGTGAAGGGCATCAACATCACTACATCATAGATGCAGTTTGCAGCCCCAACTAATAGCTAAAGGTTATACTTCTAGATAATAGCTTCATATATTACCTGTAGGTAATATATGTAAATAATAGCTGTAGCTAATAGTTGTGGTAGCTATTAAATGCAATAGCTAAGAACTGTAGCTAATATATAGAGCTAGTATTTAGAACTAGAAGTATACAGGTGTGGTGGTGATGGTGATACGGGGCGGGGGTGGAGATTGAGGGGAGGGAAGTGGGGTGGGTGGATGGACAGGGGAATAGCTGTAAAAACAGACTGAGAGAGACATATATATGGATGCGTATATGTATGTAAATGCATATATATATATATATATATATATATATATAAACTCTCTCTCACACACACATACTTATACATACACACACATGCAAACATCTATCTATATCTATCTTTCATTCTCTTTCTCTCTATATATATGCACATATACACAGAAGTCAGAAACACATATGCTAAAGACCCACATAGACACATGCACACACATATGTATATAGGTAAGTTAAACAGGAATTAAGAGGTGTAAATAGAGAGATGGAGAGCAGCAGCAGGCAATGTGATGGGTAATGAAGAGATCTTCATTTGGAAACCTTATAGAAAATCAATGTGGACAGCAGCAGCAACAGTAGCAGCAGAACTAGTACTGTCATCAGCAGCAGCAGCACTATAAACAACACCAATACCACTGTTATTGTTACTAGCAACAACAACAACAACAACAGATGGTGCCCCTTTGTGCCCATTCATTATGCTGGAAATAGCAGCAAAATCTCTCTCAAACCTCAATCTTGAGAAAAAAGGCTATATTGGGTGATTTATCCCATGATATAGTAGTAAACAGATGGGATGGTCATTTCTGGAATGTGTTTGACTAGAAGTGACCTGGGATTAAACAATCCCAGGTGTTTATGTGTGTTTGTGTAAAAACCATTCTCACCAAAATATATATATATTTATTTATATATATGTATATAGGTTGTTTAGCCCCAGGTCAACCATGATGGAACAATCATATAATGAAAGGTGTTTCAGCCATGGCCATCCTGTCTTTTTGTACATCAGAGATGTATTCAGATTTATTTAGAACAAGTTTGTACATTGAGGGATATTTTAGTTTCTATTTCTTGCAGGTCTGTGGTGACGGCAATGTTTCTGGTGATGGAGTTGATTGTGAGGGTGGTGGTGGGAAGGGGGAGGCAGTGGTGTGGTGCCAATGTTGTTGGTGTTGGTGGTGAGGGTGGTGGTGGTGTTGGTGCTTGTTTTGTGTCAGTGGTCATGTTGCTCATGATGGTGAGTGGTAGTGATGATGATGTTCATGATGATGATGGTAATGATGATGATGAGTAAATTCAGTTAAAACAGCTAAAACAGCCCAACAGAGAGAAAGGCTGAAGATGTGAAATGATGGTATTCTGTTGTTTTTTAGCTTATCCTTTCTCGTCCGTTCTTTGTCTGTTTTTGTCTGTCATTCCTTCACACTGTTACCAACACACTGACCTCTAAACAACCAAATTTAGACACTCAAATACTAGGTCGAAGGTCATGGACTTCTGAACACACACACATACACACACACACACACACACACACACACACACA
>NC_068994.1:1726521-1733732 GCF_001194135.2 Octopus bimaculoides | reverse complement strand
CACACACACACACACACACACACACACACACACACACACACACTGTCATTACACACACCTCTTTATTAACCCCCTTCTTCTCTAATCATCTCCCTCAGTAATTCTGTCTAGAATCCCAATATATTACTGGTACTATACCAAAGGAACCTGGTTGGATGTTAAACACAGAATCTTATGCTCCTGGGTATTTAATTGGGGTATATCATGTGATGTGATTTGATTAAGGTTGTTTAACATAATAATCAGACTTTTTTTAATTGCTTAATTAAAGGAGGAGGGACAACACCAATGACCATTTTTAGAGCTTCAAAACCAATGGGAGAAAAAAGAGAGATGTTATCATCAACTCAGAGATTTGGCCAAAATAGTTACCACCTGGTCTCGGGTACTAACAAAGGTACCCACCAAGACCGGGTGCTGTAGGAGATATATTGGTACAGCTCTTTTGGCAATGTTGATATCATGCTGACTTATTTGACGATCAGATGTTTTAATATTTCTCTTCTTCTTTCCTCTCTTCCTCCCTTCCTCTGTCTGCTTGTGTATAATTCTACACACATGAGCAAGTGTGTGAGTGTGTGTTGGCCGCTAGTGCCAAAAAGTACTGCTGGCAGAATTTTTATCACACCAGATGGAATGCTTAGCAGCATTCTGTCCAGCTTTATGTTCTAAGTTCAAATTCTGCTGAGGTCAAATTACCTTCCATCACTTGATGAGATAAGTATCAGTTGAACACTGGGGTTGACTTAATAGATTCAGCCCTTTTCCCAAAATTGCTAGCCTTGTGCTAAAATTTGAATCCAATACTTCTCTCCCTCCCCTGCTGTCTAAGAGGTAAAGACCTCCTTTGGTCATGAATGACCATGGGATTGCACCTAAACTGGTTGAATCTCCATGCCAAATCATCATGCAATAAGCCATGCCAAATCATCAGCACCGAAACAGCTGTGCCCAATCATCTCAATCCAAGATCAGGTGGTCCTGAAACTGAAAATATAAAACTATAGGTGCAGGGATGGCTGTGTGGTAAAGTAGCTTGCTTACCAACCACATGGTTCTGGATTCAGTCCCACTGTGTAGCCCCTTGGGCAAGTGTCTTCTATAGCCTCAGGTTGACCAAAGCCTTGTGAGTGGATTTCGTAGACAGAAACTGAAAGAAGCCTGCCATATATATATATATATATATATATATAT
Source organism: Octopus bimaculoides (assembly GCF_001194135.2). Classification (NCBI taxonomy): domain Eukaryota; kingdom Metazoa; phylum Mollusca; class Cephalopoda; order Octopoda; family Octopodidae; genus Octopus; species Octopus bimaculoides. The sequence goes on along the minus strand of NC_068994.1, from coordinate 1,732,538 downwards.
ATATATATATATATATATATATATATATATATGTATATATATGTTTGTGTGTCTGTGTTTGCCCCCCCCCTCCCGCCATTACTTGACATCTGATGTTGGTGTGTTTACATCCCTGTAACTTAGCAGTTTGGCAAAAGAGACCGATAGAATAAGTACTAAGCTTACAAAGAATAAGTCCTAGGGTCGAATTGTTCAACTAAAAGCCGTGCTCCAGCATGGCTGCAGTGAAATGACTGAAACAAGTAAAAGAGTAAAAGCATCTGTACAGTGTGTGTGTGGGGGGGGGGGGGGGTTAACAAAGCCTCCCCTCCACTGGAACTGAACTCAGAATCATAAAGTAATGGTTGGTTAACTGGTGGGGGGGTCATGTGGTGATGTTTGGATTAATTAGGAAGAGGGAGAGGAGCCTTGATAGTTTGTTAAATCATCCCTGATTGGTGATGAGAGTTTGGATGAGGGTGGGCAGGAGGAGGAGGGGCATAGGAGATGGGAAGAGAAACATATTAGGGGGTGACAAGAATGGAGATATGGTTCCAGAGAAGATAGGTTCAGGAGAACAGAGGTCGTTGTAGCAGTGGTAGAAGAGAAAGAGATGTGACACAGTAGGCTTGTTGAGCAGAAGTTATGGTATGTTGGTGATTGAGTCCATCAATGAGGACAGGGTCACTGTTGCAATGTGGTCGTGGATGGCCAAAACGTGGAGATGATCACAAGATTGTGGTTTCCATTCCTGGACCGGACAGTGTACTGTGTCCTTGAGCAACACACTTCATTTCATGTTGCCGCTGTCCAGTCAGATGGCAAAGATTTCTGTCTGGGATATCACAACACTAACATCGACAACAGCAAGGTAGGGGACAGTACACCTGCTAAAAACAGCAGCCAAATTTCTCTGACATCCCACTCTGTCTCCTTACAAAAATATATCACACACACGCGCGAACTCTGTCAAAGCATTGAAGGAAATATAACACAAGGGAGATAATTCTGTTGTTCCCAAGTTTTTTTTTTATGGAATACGATTTCACCACCACCACCGTCGTCGTCGTCGTCTTCGTCTTCATCTTTTTTTTATTTTCCCTTTGTTTCAATCAGTTAACTGCGGCCAAGCTAGAGCACCACCTTGAAGGGTGTTAGTTAAACAAATTGACCCCAGGACTTATTTTCTCTTAAGTCATGCACTTAGTCTATCAGTCTCTATTACTGTACTGAAAAATTATGGGGACATAAACAAACCAACACTGGTTTTCAAGCAGTGGTGAGGACAGACACACATACAATGGGCTTCTTTTAGTTTCCATCTATCAAATCCATTCACAAGGCTTTGGTTGGCCTAGGGCTAAAGAAGAAGACACTTGCTCAAAGTGCCATGCAGTGGGACTGAACTCAGAACCATGTGGTTGGTAAACAAGCTTCTTAACCTCTCAACTGCTCCTACACCTATCATCATCATCATCATCACTACCACCCATCCACCATCTCAGTCTCTACATGGTCATTTGACGTACTGGAAATAGCAGCCAAATCTTCCTCAAATTGCAACTGGATAATGTAGTCCTAAATACTCTTTAAATCAACAGAATGGTAACAGATTGAGTGCATATCATCAAAGACTTGCTTGATTAGGATTAACCCAGGGATATATATATATATATATATATATATATATATATATATACATACACGTAAAGCTGTATACAGGGTGTGGTGGATAAACTGTCGTCTAAATTACCCAAAAATGAAAATAACACTGACCTCTCATTTTAACAGATATATTTACCAAAATTACATTAAAATATCTTGAAATACTAAAGAGTAAATTTATTCAATAAAATCACCATTGACTTCAACCAAGGCCTCCAGACGACTTTGGAATCACCTGCAATTCTTTTGGACGTTCTCCTTGTTTAAGTTGGTGAATGCTGCCATAATCCTTGCCTTCAGTTCATCTTTGGTGTTACAAGGAGTTTTGTTGGTCTCTCGCTCAACTGCAAGGCTTTGGTTGGCCCAAGGCTACATTGAAAGTCACTTGCCCAAGGTGCCATGCAGTGAAACTGAACCTGGAACCATGTTGTTGGGAAGCAAACTTCTTACCACACAGCCACGTCTGCACCTGTATAAAGATATTTTATAACAATTAACACAAAGAAGCAATTTAATAAATTCTGTCGTCCACTTAGTGAATATGATTTAATAGCAGCTTATGATATTGGGCAGGTGAATGCAGTGTGTAGACTTGGATCTGTGCAAAATCAAATCGTGGTAGATTGGGTTTGAAGAGAAATATATTATGCTTACTTTGGATGTAAAGAAAAACCAGACATTGATGTCAGGGAATACCAGTCAAAATTGAACAAAACCAGCTGAAAACTACTATTATTGTGAGTGAATTTCCACAGGTACAACCTCTGTGAATTAAGCAATTATTTCATTATTTATTAATACACAACAAACAACAGGTAAAATACGAATGCATTGTAATAATAAGAGAGTGTTTCAAGGAATAATGTTAGCTTTGTACAGCAATTTCCTGTACATTCTCTTTTACTCATCCTTTTTAAGTTCTTGCATCTCTACGAAACACAACCTGTTATACATGCTCCACCATTCTCCACAACATTTCACACATACATAAATTACACAATAAAGAAAGTTAAATGACTGACAAACCAGGTGCAATTACTGGTATCAGATGTGGCCAACATGAAGAAACAACAACCAATATAGCCTCTGGCACACAAAATTGTGATGGTTACAGTTTAATGGACTTTCATGGTATATGTACACAGTCACAGCCAACCTTGGGCTAAACAAAAACAACTACTACTACTACTACTACTACAACAATAACAACAACATCAACTCTAACTCTTCTAATTTTGAAGAGCAAAGTTTAGAAAATATTTAATTTGTAAATTATGACATCTGTTAATAAAGAGTCCAAGTTCTTTGATCCAAAGTTTAAAATTTCTGATAAGAACACAGACATGTTTCTCTCACAAATTAATTCTTACTGGATAATAAAAAAAAAAAAAGAAAAGATTTTAGCTTATTTTTCTAAATCCATGAATTCAAATATGTCAACATAAAGTTTATAAATATTTGAGGAAGAATATTTGGAGAAATAAACCGAAACTGAATAACATTATTTGTCTATTTAATATAACTTATTAAACCTCTGAGATAATAAATAAATAAACATCCATACAGCAGGATAACTAGCGTTTTCACGAATCCTATTTCTATGTCAAATAGTATTTCGGTTTCACCATACAAACATATATAAAGGAATCCTGCAGAGATTGTTTCCACTAAACTAGAGAAAAGAGAAAATACTGTTATACCGTAGTTACCTCCCTTTTAACAGTAGCCACAATTTTTGGTCTTCTTTAAACTAACAGACAGAAACGATAAAATATGAGATGATCCGATGAATGAATTCAATATTTCTTGTTTCCAGATTATTTATGAAACTGTTTAATACCATTGCATCCTCTGAATATCTGTGCTGTTAGTCACTTTAAAATCTTTTAAGCTAGTCCTATCTAGTACCATTGTGTGGTGCCGCAGTATGTTACAACATCAGTTCTTTCCCATGGAACAGAAACATCACACACACGCACAGGCACGGAGAGAGGGAGGGGGCGGGTGGTGTGGGGGAGTGGGAGAGACAAATTCAAGGATTTCTAGAAAAATTAACATTTTGTAGACAGTAGCGATTAAACATTTGAATTGTTATGAGCTATTAAGTGTGTGTGATTATGAGAGTTTAGTGTGTGTGTGTGTGTGTGTGTGTAGATCATAGTAGGTGCAGGCATGGCTGTGTGGTAAGAAGCTTGCTTCCCAACCATATGATTCCAGGTTCAGTCCCACTGCTTGGCACCTTGGTTCTATTATAATGCATGTCATTATTTGCCTGTAGCTGGTTGCCTACAGGTTCTATGATCTAGAATGACATGGGATGGATATTTCTTACTTTTTACATACAGATAATAAGCTTAACATATCGTTAATCGTAAATAAAACACAAAAATGGATCAAGAGTCTTGTGAATTCCATTTTCTCTTTCTCTCATTTGTTATTTACTTGACGAACACCGAGGAATACCTGAGGTAGATCTAGTTGTGTTTACATCAATACTGGGAATGACATCAGGTAGCCATAAACAGTGAAAGTGCTTTAATCATCATCCTACAAGATGTATACCCAAGCTTTAGATAACTACTTACATACATACAAACAAATATACATATACACGTACATACTTGCATACATACAAATGTATTTGCACATATATACACACACACATACATGCTTACATACATACATGCATGCATGCATACATACATATCGTGAGTGTGTGCTAGAAGAAATAGTGAATTTCTTTCAAATTCTTGTAACTGCCTTTGGCAGTTTATTTGGGAAGTGAATGTAAGCGTCAGATAATTTCCAGCCTTTCCTGTTTCAGTTAGTCTGTGTCATAGGAATTGTACCCATCATGTACACACACACACACACACACACGCACGCGCGCGTTTGTGAGGTAGTTTTAATCTATGATCCAGTCTAACACACCACTTGGTCTGTAAGTGTCTTGTGTTGCAGTCATTCAGGTCATGTCTCTGTGTCTTAGGATAACTTACTCCCGTCAATCACAAAGTCCCTAAAAAGTTGCTTAAGTCTCTGCTTTCCCTCTTAACAGTAAATAACAAAAAAATTCAATAAAATAAAACAAGGAACCATTCTATCTCCCCCTTCAAATACCAAGACATAAAGGGTCAGGTAACACTTTACTGACAGTTTCTCTTGTTTGTTTAACTTTTGTTTAACCCTTTCGTTACTGTATTTATTTTCAGATGCTCTGTGTTTCTTTCAATTACTTTAAATATAACAAAGAATTTAGTAAAATAACTTAGTTATCATTCAGCTAGTGTTAGGAACTTAAATTGTAACTAAGGTTTGGTGGAAGATTTTAATTCAAAACTTATGAAAACAAGACATTTGTACTACAGAGCCAGAACCAGTTTCAGCCCTGTTGGTAACGAAAGGGTTAAATTGCTGTTTGTCTTTGTTCCTTTCCTGATGTCGCTCACACAATTTCCTTCTTCTTCTTCTTTCAGGTTTGATATTTCCCCATCACAGATATTTTAGTGATGACTACATTTACATATTGGCATGTGTTGATTACGTTAGCATTAAACTTTCACCTCTTCCCTGGCTTCTTGTGTTTAGTTGATATCACTTACCATGTTGAAGAAGAACGCAATACTGGAACCTATATCGGTGATATCGCAGCAGATTTTCTTCTTCTAAATACATCCCCATACCAAGGTTCCCTCCAAACAACATTTAACCAACTTCAGCAGAGGAAATTTGGTTCTAATCAACTGTTCAACGTGACTACTTCAGGTAAACTTCACACAGCTCGGATATTGGATGCTGAACAGCTGTGCAGTCCCAAAAAGGACTGTTATACCATTGTTAAAGTTGCTGTCCGACAGGCAGACATGTTTATGCGAATTTTAAAAGTGAAAGTAATAATAGAAGATGTTAATGACCACCATCCAGAATTCCCAGAAAGAGTTGAGAATATAGTTTATTACGAGACAGATGGAATTGGTACAATCAAAACCCTACCGCATGCCATTGATAGAGATGTTGGAGTTGTGAATTCAAAGATATCATATCAGTTAAGAAATAAACCAGACTTACCATTCACATTGTCTGCAAGGAAAACCATTACTGGTAGTTCTGAACTGGGAATCATTTTGGCAAGGAAATTAGACAGGGAGGTAAAAGATTCTTATAATCTACAAGTTATTGCCAAAGATGGAGGCTATCCATCGAAACAAGGTGTTTTAGATGTGCACATATCTGTCATAGACTTAAATGATAATTCACCAGTATTTAATAAAGATATTTATAACATCTCAGTAAGGAACACGCATCAAAGAAACAGGCCAATTGCAATGGTGTCTGCAAAAGATTTAGATTCCGGAGAAAATGGTCATGTTAGT
>NC_068994.1:1723296-1725198 GCF_001194135.2 Octopus bimaculoides | reverse complement strand
GCTTGTGGTCAAGGATTCTGGCAGTCCAGTGTTGTCAGCCACAACTACTGTGTCTTTGAGTGTGACAGTCAGTAACAGGACATCGTCCATAATGACAGCTACTCAGTTACAGCCCGATGCAGCAATAGACTTAACGTTATTAATTATCATTGTAGTAGCAGCTGTAATAGTATCTGTGGTGATTGTAGTGTCCATCACATTGTGTATTGTGAAATGTAACTGTGGTCAGTCTAGATCAAGGACCAGTAGGGCTGTTGACCAAACAGTTGTGTGTAACAGGGAGGGGCATGAAGGGTTGGCACACAGTGCTAAGACACAAACTGGCACCAAACAACAGACAGAGGGGAGGAATAGAAACACACAGATTCTTGAACCAAAATGTGAGTTCTATCCACAATATGAATCACAGAGTGAATGGACGACAACATTAACATCAGAGAAGAGACCTCCATCAGTTCTATTGGTAAGTTGCCTTTTAATTCTACATATTCTTACTCACATAATGTTCTTTCTTGATTAAATAACTGTCACTAATTCAGCACACAACCACAGATGGTACCACAAACAGAATCAACCTTAGACAATACCACAAACATTTTCATCATGGTTGGTACTACAAACTTCATTAAATGATAACGCAAGACTATTACAAATAATGCCAAACATAATATCTTGAAGAAAATCTATGACAACCAAGATTTAGTTTTGAAATTCAATTTTATGATTGTCAAATATTTTATGTCCATCTCCGCGACCAGGTTTGAGCAACACCTTTCAATGTTCATGTGTGTTATCTCTGTCCAAGCCCTATTATACTGGCTCAACTAAATTGGGTGCTCAAAGAAGCTGGCTTACCAGTGCTGTAGTTCATAACTGCTGCATCTTTGTGTATGTCAAGGGTTACCATATTTGCTGGGGTTATCTCAAAATACATTTGGTGCTGATACATATTACAGTTCTGGTTTATATTTGTGGGTTACATATATGAGTGGTGGGGGTAACCTACAAACTTATGGAACAAAGTAGATTTGTAGGTGCTGATTGGTTAATTATTATATACTATCATTATTATTTACCTTCAGTTAGCCGTAAATATGGAGACTGGAGCAAAGGGGAGATCACTCCAGCTGTGAGTAAGGTGAAGGATGATAGATTTATTCCTTGAGTCCAAATATTTCCATTAGCAAAATCTACCCCAGTGTGTTTTAATTTGTCTCAGGAGAAGATGTTACCTTCAAATACTTCCACTCAAAGAATGCTGAAGTTATCTACAAGACATGAATCCCAGTTTCTACACAGAGCAGCAGTTTTATTTTCCTGCACTCACCCTCTGAATCTCTTCTTCTGTATATTCTGCCATCTGACCAATCATGGTTATGATCAAGGCTATTTAGAGTCCAATCACACACAGTTGGTGCAGTCTATTTAGGTCATGTAACAAAAATACAGTGGAAGTGCATGGATTAGTGGTTAGGGGTATTGTACTCATGTTCAGAAGACTGTGGTTTCAATTCCTGGACTGGGTGATGCATTGTGTTCTTGAGTAAAACACATGATTTCCAAATCTATATCTTATATCATACAATAAACTTATACATATATACATGCATACCATATGCATGCACACACACACACACACATACATTCACATACACACATATATATACTATTTCCATAACAGCCCGAATAGACTTAATTGATGACATAGCTCCATTTACTATACACTTTTGAAAATCTAATGTGAAACCGGTAAAGTGTATTCTTATACTTTAAAACATAGTTAAATTCTGATTAATTCTAATATATTCTCTGTGCATTTTCAAATTTATTTCTTCTTTTCCTCCACTTGTTTGGATTAATATCAATTTATATATATATATATATATATATATATATATATAT
>NC_068994.1:1718422-1723286 GCF_001194135.2 Octopus bimaculoides | reverse complement strand
TTTTCTGTAGTTGTATATAAAAGAGAAAGAATTCTTTCATTTCTTCTGTCTAACTTTATTATTATTACCTACACACACATATATATATATATATATATATATATATATATGTGTGTGTGTATACATATATATATATATAATGTATATTCACATATTTTTCTATGTATGTGTGTATTTTGAAATGTGTATGGATAGACTTTGGTATTTGACATACATGTGAAGATAAAAGAAAAAAGAGGAGAAATAGCAGACAGAATGAGAGAGAGAGAGTGAAAGAGAGTAAGGGAATGAAAAAGAGGGAGAGAATGTGAGAGAGAAGAGGGAATAAGAGGGAAAGCAATGAATGTAACGATATTTAAATAGAATATCTTTAACATATTTAATCACTGGAAAGCTCAGTCACAGAAGAATATAGGACTGTGTATATGTGACAGCACACACATATATATATATATGTATGTATATACATGCATACATACATACATATATATATATATATATATATATATATATATATATATATATATATGCACACACAATAGATGTGGCACTGTTCTCTCATCCTTTTATCAAACAACAATGTCAGCATCCAGGTAATGTCAGAGATAATGGTGTAAAGCTGTGTAACATTACAGGGGGTTTAGCTAGTAGTAGAGGAGGGGGAGGGGGAGGAGGAGTGATGGAGAGGGGTAGTTGGTAGCAGGGGAGGGGGAGTGATGGGGGGATGTTTAAACATGATCACATTCTTCACACGTGTGCGGTTTACATGTGCGTGTATTTGTATCTGTACACATGTATGCATACATACATATATATATATATAAATATGTGTGTGTGTGTATATATATATATGTATACACACACACACACACGTCTCTCTCTAATTCTTTATAAATTTTGATCTTATATACAAATGTATATATACCTAAATGTGTATATGCATATATGTGTGTGTGTGTGTGAATGTGCATTTATATGTTAGATGTGTAAAATATTTCATTGAATGAATGAATCTTTGAAATTCAAGCAAATCCAGCTGGTCCATGTGTGTGTGGGGTGGGGGGTATGGATTGTTGTTGTTGATGTTGTTACGTAGTCAGCCTTTCATTGAAAGAATTGTGCTATGAATAATATGATGTAGATGATGCTGACAACAATAACAACAACAACAATATCAACACAAGTAATGACAAGAACATCAACAAGAGCCCTCCCAACAACAACAACAACAACAACAACTGCAATAATAAGGTGCTCTTTTATTACAGTTGTTTAGCCCTAGGAAACCTATGATCAGAAGTGAGGGTTGATAGAAGAGAAATTCTGGGGAAAGAGAGTGATGGGGGTGGATGAATGACAGAGGAGGTAGTAATGGAAGAGAGACAGTAGAGGCAGCCCCTAGAGGAACGACATGAGTGTCGTGATGGGGGATGAGAGGTAATAACCAAGGGAGGCAACCTGAGAGAAAGAGAGTGAGTGTGTGTGTGTGTGTGTGTGTGTGATGTGGAAAGGGTTATGTGAAAGAGGATGAGTGATAGAAAGAGTCATGAATGAGAGATTGGGAAGAGGAATAACGATAGAAGAAAGTGACTAACGAGCGTCAATATGAGTGATGAGGGAAGGAATAACAAGAAAAAAGGTGCAGCGTCTAAAAATAAAGTAGGGTTGTATGTGAATGGATCTCATGCCAGTCCTTGTTATGCAGGCTGGTAGGATGGGAGAGAGGCAGAGGGACAAATGATGATGATGATGGTGTCAAATACAGATAGGGCAACATCCTTAGACACCTCCTCACCATTACCACCACCAACACCACCGTTTTAACACCTAACCATGGTTCCTATACTTGCAGAGGCTGTGAGGACCAGCAAGTCTTCTCTGTCTCTGCATGCGGTGAATCTTTGTCATCATCTCATTGATGAGGATTATTTTTATTTTAATGTTTGCTTTAATTTTCATATTCTTCTTCTTATTATTATTTGTTATTTACTCTCAGTAATTTCATTCCCACATAATTACCATCAGACAGTTATCAGTCTTAATTATCTAAACTGATCTGGTTAAGATGATTTAAAACTGTAACACAGGAATCTCTACATGCTTACACACATATACATATGTACACATATGTATATATATATATATATATATATATATATATATATATATATATATATATATATATATACATAAATATATGTATACACATAAATATATGTATTATATATATATATATATATTGACTCTGTTTATTCAATTGAACAATGTTTTGACTGTATAAATTCTGCTGAGGTCGACTTTGCTTTCATTCTTTTGGGGTTGATAAATTCAGTACCAGTTGCATACTGGGGTCGATCTAATCGACTGCCCCCCTCCCCCCAAAATTTGGGGGGCCTTGTGCCTAGAGTAGAAAAGAATATTTTGACCGTATGTCTGTTGTATTCTCTGGCTTCCAATTTAAAAACGAAAAATACACAGAAATGCAGGAATTCAAAATTTGAAGTGGGATATCTTGCATTGCTTTCTAAACAAAAAGATGACATGTTTTGCTTGTTCATAACTAGTGACAAAAAGGATGAAGAAAAAAGAAAGAAAGAAAGCAGGAAACTGAACATTTAGTTAAAAAGTTTTGTGTAAATGTGAAGGAATTCTCCTGTCATCTTGTTTCTTCCTCCATAGTGTGACATTAGTAATTCAGAAAAAGTATTTATCCTCATATGTTTAGAGGACTGAAATTGCAGTCAGAATATTTTCTGAGAATATGCACTTTCAGTGTTCCTCAAAATTACAGCCTTTTTGTTGTGAAACAAGTTTAGTTGAATTACTGTTATTGTGCCTAACATCATACCTATGCCCATTGAATCTTTTATTTAATTGTTCTGTTGTGCAACCAACGTAAATCAAGTTGTTATTGGTGCATTCCGCTGCGTACACCAAATGGGTATCCTTACAGATCCCACTTGTTGCATAAATCATAACGTTTCTGTTATGATTTGTGATGGAGTTGACCTGACTCATGTTGCACAATGAATAGGGTTTACCCCTCTTGTAACTGTTTTTAGGGGTACAGCATTCAGAAAATCCAGTGGGGTTTTGATTATGATTAGAAGTGTTGCTTTGGATAAAAAAATGACCGACATGTAAAAGGATGAGCCATGGGTACACTCAAGGCTCTTAATTTTACTAATTTCTGAATGACAAAATTTGAATTACAATTAATGGAAGCATTCAAATCTCTGCATGATCATCATCATCATTAATTACCACCACCACCACTCATCATCATCATCCAAACTATAAGGAATTTCATTTTGGTAACTCAACCTGCTAAAAAGTATGAACAGATTTCCCTCAAAGCAGAACATGATATCTCATGAGAGAGGAGAGACTTATTATTTAATGTAGTCCTAGATACTCTATGACTGAATAAAAGATTGGATAGTCATAACTGTAATGTCTCTGATCACAGATTTGCATAATCAGGATTGACCCAGAGCTGAACAACAACTTGTTGGAATTTAAACTCAACACTTCAATAAAAGAAAGCTACATACCTCCATTAGTCAAGCTCAATTATTAGAAAACATGGAAGACGTGTGTGATGCGAGTTGTTCAGCTTAGCATTTATTTGTGTTTTAACTGGACTCACTCAGAGTTAAACAAACAGCATCTCTGAACATTGTAAGGGCCTCCGAGAGTTGTCAGACAAAGGAAGATAGTTGTTGTCCGAAAACAGAGTGGATTGTACTAAAGCTACCCTAGGACCCCTTGGTGATCTTGAGCTGGGTAACAATAGCGTGTTCTTTACTAAAAGTACCCAAGGACCAGGTGGTGGTACCAAAGTGGGTAGTAACAGCATGGACTCTACTAAACGTTCCCGGGAACCAGGTAATACTGGTTTATGATTCCTCAGGCCAACGAAAGGTAAAAGCAGCTTTGGTGAGATGAGAACTCAAATTCATCATGACTAAAACTCCAAATGCACAACCAAAGGAGAGTTGTTGTAGAGTGGGACTGTAGCCGTGTATGGTGACCGGTCCAGCCTCCCTGGTTTATATTTATAACACTGGTTACTAATGACAAAATGAACTGTTGTAAGAATTTGACCTCTGGCCTGGGGGTGGGGATTGGAGTCAGTGCTAAATACAATGTGCTATTTTGTCTGAGATTTGTTTACTCTCTCAGCCTCCATTATGAAACCCCACCCCTCTTCCACAATGGGGTAGGTGGGGGTGGGGTCTATCAGTGGATACAACATTGTGGGTGGGTGTTTATTGGTTAGCAGGGTATGTATGTGTGTAGCTGGGTGTATGATTGTATATATGTCGTTGTGTGTGTGTGGTAATGTATGTGAGTTTGTGTTTTGTTACATAACAGAACATGCATCTATGGTTGTGTGTGTGTGTGTATGTGCTTGCTTGTATGAATAGTCGTGCATAGTTATGTGTGTATGGATGTTTGGTTGTGAATGTGTGTATGTATACATGCATTGTTGTGGATGTGTGTAGTTGAAAGTGTGTGTGTATGTGTGTGGAGATATGAGAGGATGTATATGTGTGATCATGTCTATACATGTGTAAATTTCTGTGTGTGTGTGCACATGTGTATGTGATATCATGTGTTTGTGTGCACACTCGTGTGTATATATGATAGTGTGTGTGTGTGTGTGTTTGGTTGTGTCCAAAGGGGATTTATTTGGTTATGTGCTGTTGAAAGTGAATGTAAAAGCTTGTGTATATGTATGTGTGTGAATCTGTGTGTGTGTGTGTGTGTGTGTGTGTGTGTGGTTTATGTGCAGAGAACAATAAAAGGACCTCCTTCTTGATTCCCCACCCCTCGCCACACACCCTTCACACCCACACAC
>NC_068994.1:1718032-1718412 GCF_001194135.2 Octopus bimaculoides | reverse complement strand
GAAGGTCCTAGTTTTATTATATAACAGTGAACCAAGCAGAGAGGGATGTTGTGGTGTTCATTACATTCCACAATGATATCAATACCAGGAAGAATTTGAAACTATCCTTAGATGGGTATTGAACCCATGCCTCTGGATTCAGTCATCATTGTTTTTAATGGTCTGTAAGAGAGGAGACGGGTGTGCCCATAGCCCTCTACATGCTTGGAGATAACCAAGTTACTTACTCAGCAAATCTATATTACAATTACAGCATGTTTACTATGTTAATAATATATGGACTTATATTTAAACAAGCATGTTTAAGGTACTGCTTAGCATATATATATATGCATGTACATGCATATTGTTATATAATATATGAAATTTATATAGTTATG
>NC_068994.1:1717805-1718022 GCF_001194135.2 Octopus bimaculoides | reverse complement strand
ATGAAGGTCCTAGTTTTATTATATAACAGTGAACCAAGCAGAGAGGGATGTTGTGGTGTTCATTACATTCCACAATGATATCAATACCAGGAAGAATTTGAAACTATCCTTAGATGGGTATTGAACCCATGCCTCTGGATTCAGTCATCATTGTTTTTAATGGTCTGTAAGAGAGGAGACGGGTGTGCCCATAGCCCTCTACATGCTTGGAGATAAC
>NC_068994.1:1710231-1717730 GCF_001194135.2 Octopus bimaculoides | reverse complement strand
TACAATTACAGCATGTTTACTATGTTAATAATATATGGACTTATATTTAAACAAGCATGTTTAAGGTACTGCTTAGCATATATATATATGCATGTACATGCATATTGTTATATAATATATGAAATTTATATAGTTATGTATATGTATATGTGTGTGTGTATGTATAAATATATATACACATTTATCTACATACATCTATGTAAGGTATATGTGTGTGTGTATGTGTATATAAATATATATATATATATATATACATACATACACATATGTAATATATGTGTGTGTGTGTATATATATATATATATATATATACAGAGAGAGACCAAGAGAGAGGTATGTATATATATATATATATATATATATATATATGTATGTATGTATGTATGTACAGAGAGAGAGAGAGATAGATAGATAGATACCCATACTCATTAATAAATGTCTAAGTTTGGTGATGCAAACAGGGAAAATAGCACTCAAAACGAGTATTTATATATCTTTATTGATATTTAGCAAAGACACCAGAGTGACTCAAGAGTTGAGAGTGTCGTGTGTTGACACTTGTCAATTAACACATGAAACTCTTGACCCTTGAGTCACCTTGTTGCTTCTGCTAAATACCAATGAAAATATTAAAAAGATATAAATAAAAATACTAACAAGAATATGCATATGTATATATATATATATATATGTATGTATATATATATATATTCATATATACATACATCCATATATATGTGTATGTATATATACTGACGTGTGTATAATATCGCTGTGTATAAGAGTTTTGTTCACATGAATAAATGCACCAATCATAACATTAGAGGAAAATTGTCAAAAAGCTGGTCAGATATTTAATGTGAGTCCCTTGCTTCGTAATTGATATTGCGTATTGTGCAGATGATTTGATATATCGCTGATTATCATATATGAGCGGCATCGGGGAATTTTACATGTAATTTCCGGTTTCTATAGCAACAACAGCCTGCTTGGAGAAGAATACTTGCAAGAATAATGTGCCGAAAAATTGATGGCTCTGGTGGAGTTGGTAGGGAAGTCAGTTGCCTTAATAGCAATATGGTATAAAAGGGTTTTGCTTGACCAGGGTATTGTCACAGTCACAGCAACAGGCCACTCCTTCTCCAACCTCTTTCACATTCTTTAACTTGCTTGCTTGGTCAGTTCACTTTCTGACAATCTGATCTTAGACAGACTATTTAGCTCGGGTACTTGGAATATTTTTACTCTATTCCTTCGTATACGGATTAATCAAAGAGACCTGGTAGAAGTAGCAGTCAAATTTCTATCCAGTCAAACTCTATCCTCTTCAAAAGACGGACTGATGTATTCCTGGACTCCACTAGAAATTCAGTTTGGTTGGTCATAGCTGGAACGTCTTTGATCATAGGCCTGGGAAAACAGGGTTAGACTTAGTGTTAAACAACAATGTAGTCGCAAAATTTTCTCAAAGATTTATTTAGAAGCACAGCAATCAATGGAACTAGTGTTTCAATTGTGTAGTATCCTAGGATCAAAATATAAGTACCTCACCAACACCCCTATCATCTTGAAAGCCCATGCACCCAGTCACAAAGTAGACGAAAACTAAAGCAATACAGATATGGAAAGAGCAGCGAAGATCATATGACCAACCAAACTATCAGATGTTGTACATCGCTGGTCACAATGCACTTTGCTTCATTCTAGCTTTCGAATGATGCCTTCCCATTGAGCAGGCAAGCATTCTTCCTGATTGGCAGGCTTGTCCATCACAGGGTTACCTATCTACATACATACAGACAGACAAATGTATTTGTTTCTAACCCAGAAGGAATGGAGGACAATATTGACTTCAATAAGATTTGAACTCAGAATGTCCAGGGATAAAAGGGGATATTTTATACCAGTTTCTGTTGTATTAGCACCACCATCATCATCATCATCATCATCCTGTCTGATATATCAATGAATTTTACTGGTCCTTTTAACTACATAACCATTTATATATATATATATATATATATATATATATATATATCAAACCCTATGTTGATTATTTCCAGTAAAGGTTCAATTTATAACAACAGCCATTTTATTTCCCTCCTACAGAAGCTCAGATACATTCTGAGAAGTGCATTATTGTCACAACATCACACTTCCCTTCACCAAACTCTCACACTTCCCACTCTATAGTTAGGAAAAAAATTGATTAAGCCTAATTTATTATAAGGGTGAGAAAAGAAATAGAGGAAGGGAGAAAACAAAGAGGTAAAATATCCTATTTTAGGGTTCTGGGAAAAGGGGGATAAATATGAAGGGATCTGTGGGGTTTACACATACAAACCAATGGAGTTGTTTATCTTGGATGGTGGTGGGAGGGGAAAGTTTGGGATTGCTTGGCGGAACTGCAATTGGTGTAATTAGCATAAAGGGAAGATAAAGTAAAGGGATTGTGAGGGAAAGTAAGGGTTATAGATTTAGTGGAAAGGGGCCAGTGTTGCTGAAGTTGTAGATTGATTTTTCCTGATGTCTATTTAGTTTCTCCTAGGGGGAGCCCTTTCTCTCTCTCACACACACACACACGCAAACCCTCACAGACAAACACACATACACATACTCATATGTACATAATGCATGCATACAAATGTACATCTGCATATACTATATATGCATACATGTACACAAACATATATATATATATATATATATATATATATATATACACACATACATGTATATATATGCATATACTTCAGCAGACGTAATTATACATCCATACATATATACACGTGTGTGTGTGTGTGTGAACATATATGTATATATCTATTTATGTATGTACATTGACAACAGTGGTGGTTGCTAGTGGTGGTGGCTGCATCATCCCCTAATAAGTTGCCATTCTTGATTAGAAAGGGATATGAGTTCAGGGAATGGAATCAGTGCCACCATGAATCGGATTTTAAGCGTTTCATAAAAGTGTAGAATAGGGATGGGCATGGACACAAGGGGCAAGGGTGGTGGCGGAGGAAGGGGATGGCATTCAAACCATATTCAGATTACTATGGCTGTGGGTGTGGCTGGGGTAGATGGTTCTTGGGTATTGAACTACAGACGCTTCTCTAGGAAATGGTAGTGCACAATAATTTATTGTCCGACCCTGACATAGAAGTATCAATACTAGCAGCAGCAGCAATACCATCATGACAAGTACCTGAACCACCACTGCTACCCCCACCACCACCATGTATATATGTGTGTTTATGTATCTCCCCCCCCCCTCTTTCTCTCTTTATATACATATATAAAGAAATATATATATATATGAATATCTCACCCCTTTCTGTTGAAGTGTGTAGGCTCGAAATGTCAAAGACTTTTCCATTCTTCTTGAGTGTCAAACTAATACACCTATTTGGGTCATCGCATAAATAATGTGGTTTTATCTACAATGTTCTTCCATCTATCTGGTAGACTTGCAAGGCCCCTCTTCCAAAATTCACTTGTCTGTGATGAAAAATACACCTCCAGATCTGTTCTGACCCCGTCTATAGAATTCATATTTTTCTGTCCAAATGATTTTGAAGACAGTGAAATAAATGATAATCAGATGGGGGCAATGTCTGGCAAATATGGTAGGTGGGGCACACAGGTGTTGAATGACCAAATGGTTGAATGACCAAATCCAAGCCTCTCTGCTAGTTCCTCAACAGTTATGATGGGATTTTGTTCCACCAGAGTTTGCAGGGCATTCTCATTGAGCTCTACAGATCTTCCAAGATGAGGCTCATCTTCTAAACTGTGGTTTCTGGCTTGGAATTTCTGGAACCACGTTCAATATTGTTTGCTTGCTAACACCAAGCAAGAACGATAACTCATGGGCACTTTGAAAAGCATCTGACTCAATGCTGGCTTTCAGTTCTTCATTATTCACCTTTGTTTCTGGTCGACCGCGTTGCTCATTTGTGAGGTCAAAGTTACCAGAACAAAATTTTGCAAACCAATTTGATACTGTCTGTTGTGTAATAACATTAGAATGAAATACTCCATTAATATTCTGAGCTCTCTGTGATTCTGTATTTCCAAGAAAGAACTCGTATTTCAAAATTGTATGAATTTCCAACTTATCCATCTCTAAACGAAAATAGTAAAAAACGATTTATAAATACTTTATAAAGCACAAAATGAGTTAGAATAAAGAAAAAGATGTGTCAGCTTTCTAACAAAAGATTGTCAAAATATAATAATGGCACAAAATGAGCAGCTGTCAAAGTTGACCATATACCTTACTACAAATTTCATACATGACGACCTACTATATGGCCTTCCAGCAGCAAGCCTCTCCAACCATGTTTTAACCAGCCTCTCCAACTGCTTCATGTAACTGTCTGAATTGAGCCTAAGGCCTTGAGAAAAACATGGGAATGAATTGCAATGTGTGAATGCATTCAGAATGGCCGTTGTGTCCCTTTCTGCTGGTCACAGCTTCATAGTCTTCATTGCATCTTGCCATGTCACATCTGACATCCCTTACAGCATTCACAGAGCATTGAGTAGCAACCCTTATGTTCACATTCTGACACCCAGCACCAATCATCATGATACTGGTAACTGTTTTCCAGTATTCAGATGGGTTTTTTTTTTAATGGGTGCGTGAGTGGGTCCTTATAGGATTGTGGAGGTTTGATATGGCACTTAATAGAAAGATTTATCGTGTCTCTTCATGTATATAAGGCCCCAATAGCAACTAACAAAAGCAGACACAAACCACAAAACAGGAGCAATATTATTTTATCGGATTGTTTGTAGATTAAGGGTAGGGTTACTTGAGGAGAGATGAGATAACACTTTATGCAGAGGTTCTTGTTAAATGATATTGTGCATGGATAAGTATGGTACCACAGGGAATAAGGGTCTGTTGATGTCACAGAGAACAGGATAAATATCATGTCATATAAAGAATAGTTTAACTAGGGTATCATCCTGCATAGGATATTTACCAAATTTCACTGATCAGAGAATCTGGGATATCACACTGGCTGGAATATTTACCACATTGTAATGACTGTTATCCCACACAGCAACCTTCCTCTATGTTTGTTATGACCATCCTTTTAAGGAGTGCTAGTATGTGCTTTGAGGGAATTTAGCTGCTATTTCCAACAGGTCGGTTGACCATGGAGAGGCTCCCTCATTGCTTTCAGTTTGTGTTTTGTTTATCTGATAATAGCTTCATCCATCCTCACTAGGGGAAAGTAGGGGGTGGGGCACTGTGTGGATGGAGTGGAGCTGGAAGAGAAAATCAAAACAAAACCATGCTTGTTTCCGTTAATGGCAGCATTTGGTTATTGGTGGGAGGGGGGGGGGTCTTTTAGGATCGAAGGGGGTGGATTGTAACAACAAGAACAACAACAATTATATCAACAATAGCAATGACAATAATAACAACCACACATTGTCATCAGAGACAACAGGCCTTCCACCACCACCACTACTACTACCACCACCACCATCACCGACGACAACAACAACAGCAACAACAATCAAGCACAACAACTGCTGCTGCTGATTCAGCAAGAATTACTATACAAATATGGTAGAATGGTGGTGGTGGTGGTGGTGGTGGTAGTAAGAGCAGTAAAGTGATAAAGGAAGACCACCACCACCACCACCACGATACTGATGATGATAATAATAATAATAATAATAATAATAATTATTATTGTCAACAATAATTCTGTCAATATTGATAATAGTAAATGAGAGAAGAAGAAGTAGAAAATATCGCATAATCACCACCACCACCACCAACAACAACAACAACAGCCCCATCTACAACAACTACACCAGCAACACTATCAGCAATCTCACTGAAGGTTGGTTGATGTTTTATTGAAGGGAACATGAGTGTATATTAATCAATATCTTAACTGGGTGTATATGTGTGTGTGTGTGTGTAGCTGTTAATACAGCCAGGCATGACTGATCAATAAATATATAATAGGGGGGATGTGTGTGTGTGGGGGAGTTATAAGGGAGTAGCAAATATACATGCAAATAAGGGTGTATAAATGGATGTATATAGAAATGTATGTGGGTACATGTTTGTATGTAGGCATCAGTATATCTATCTGTGTGTGCGTATAGGTGTGTGTTGCCATTTTATTTATGAATAAACGTGCTGATGCCCAAACATATGTACAACCCCATATATACGTAAGCACACATGGACGTGCGTATGCCATTGGAACTTCGTTGTAGATTTTTGTTTCTCTTCACCGAATGTCTTGCATCAGGCTTTGATTGACAAAAAGCAATGCTAGAAGACAATATCCTGGCATTGAACCCTGAAGTACAACATGATGCAGTAAATTGCCTAACCATACACCTTGTGTGTGTGTGTGTGTGTGTGCATATATATGTATATATATACACATACATAGATCATCATTTCATGTCTGTTGTCCATGTTGGCTTCAGTTGGACAGTTTGTCCAGAGTTGGCAAGCTGGGGAGGCTGCACCAGACTCCAGTCTGTTTTGGTTTGGTTTCTACAGCTGGATGTCCTTTCTAATGCCACCTGCATTACAGAGTGTTCTGAGTGCTTTTATCTGGCACTGCATGGGTGATTTTTGTGTGGCACCAACATCAATGCTTACCATACTTGATGGCATATAAGACACTTTTTTACCAAAACAATTTCTCCAAAATATTACCTTCACTCTTATCTATGAACCCCCCCCCCCCCAATGAGCTTTAATGCATGAAAAACTTCTTTCCTGAATACATGTTGCTGAAACTGGATTGTGTCTAAGATGCTCCAGTGTCTAAGAGTTCTACCATCTTATATGAGTGTCTATATTTTTAGTGGTAAGGTGTTGCACTCATAATTGCAAGGTTGTAGTTTTGATTCCAAGACTGGCAGCCTGTTGTGTTCTTCAGCAAAACAACTCATTGCATGTTGTTGCAATCCAATCAACTGTCAAAAGGTAGTGCTCCAGCATGGCTGAAGTCTAATGACTGAAACAATTAAATAAGGCAAGATAAAAGCTAATAAATAAATAACGTAAGATAAAAGCCAGTCTCAAACAATCAATAGAATATTTGATGGATCCACCAGGATTTGTATATCACAAGAGAAAGGCTTGGCCCAGTTTGGAGAAAATCATGCAAGCAGGATTGTTAAAATGAGAGAAAATTGTCAATAACAGCATTATTAAACGTGTGTGTGCTCAAGTGAGGCTGACGTTGCAATCCAGGCACAATTTACACATGCACTTTCAGTTTGCTAATGCAATTAATTGCAACTAGCTGAAGTCAAATGCTCTTTCTTCCCAATAACTTGCGATCAACGAAATACTTCTGCATGCTCATGTGCACATTTATTCATTTGTATGTGGGTATGGGTTTGTGTGAATGTATGTATATCTGTGTGTGATTATATAAATGTGTGTGTATGTATATATATATATATATATATATATATATATATATATATATATA
>NC_068994.1:1699922-1710221 GCF_001194135.2 Octopus bimaculoides | reverse complement strand
TATATATATATATATATATACATATACAGTGAGAATTTCCCCCAAAAAACCAAAGACAAAGATGGGTGTGTAAACAACAAAGAGATGTATTAGTTTAACGCTCGGGAAGTGAGAAAGTCTTTTACATTTTGAGCCTACGCTCTTTGACAGAAAGGAACACAGAATAAACAGCGATAGAAAATAGAAAAAGGTTTAGTGGTTAGCAATCTATATATATGTATATATATATATATATATATATATATATATATATATATATGTTTGTAAACAATAAATTAGAGAAATACAATGACAACCATTTTGGAATCAGGCTGACTCCATGAATAAATTAAAAACATTCCGGGTTGAATCTGGACCCACAATCCTGAACTTTTGGATTCCCTCCTCAAGGTTTTGGGAAACATGTAGAATATTCTGTTCCAAATCATTGCTAAGATATGGAAGCCCTGCACTTCTGGGTTTGTAAGTCAATCAGTGAGCTTGTCATCCATCAATTCACCATTAGTGGATTCATCATCTTCAATTTATCAATCAGATCAATTTCTTATCTGTCAAATCATTGATCAGATCAGTTCATTACCAGCTAAATTCATCACCAGAATCCAACACACAATGACCCCTGGTTATTTGTACTTAGCAAAGTTTTGAACTGACTTTAATACAAATTTTTCTTCTCTGTTGATATTAAAATGTCAGTAATAACAACAAAAATAAAAAAGTGGACTATTTTATTCTTGACAAAACAAAAGCATTGTAACTCTTAAAATGACATCTTTTCTGTTTTCTTTCTTCTGATTCTTCCTTTTATTTTATTGAACACATTAAAACAATACATAATGGTCCATATAGAACATATGCAGTTATATAAATAATGAATTAAAATTACAATTTATTTATCTGCGGTAATTTATTTTGAAATGTATCAAGAAAACAAAGCCAAAAAAAACAACAAATAGAAACTAAGGTTAATAACTAAAACAAAAAAATCTTTGAGATATTAAAATTTCACATTACGAGCAACTGCTTTCAAGAAATTAGTTTCTCGTTAAAACTGTTAATTACCTCTAATATTTCTGATATATTTCTTCATATCTCGTTAGTTCTTCTAGCAGCTGCTTTCTTCTCCTTTTTCAAACTAGTGCAGTTTGGTTTGTTGTCAATGTATTCTTCTTCCTCACAAGATTAAAGGATTTCTAATAAACGAGTTATTCACATTGTCATCTTACCCATATCTCAGGAATATAATCATGTACCAGAGCCCTCTCCTCCCCTCCTCACTCCCAGCCTCTTCCAGTTCCTCTCACCACCACTTACTTCTCTCTGTTATCTCTAAACATTTTCCCTCACACTCTTATGCAGCATCCCCCTCTATCTCCTCTGTACTGCTTATACTTTCCCCCTCACTGTTCCCTGTTTGTAGGCCCCCTCTCTCTCTCTCTCTCTCTCTCTCTCTCTCTCCCTCTCCCATCTCCCTCTCATTCCTTGTTCTACTGAGGTAGCCAAGTATCTCCTCTGCCCCCCCCCTATCATACTCTAATCTCTCAGTTTCATTCCATCTTTCATTTGAGAGGTCTTTGTCTTAAGGGTTCGTTGATGCCACATTAAGAAGCACTGGTGTTGGTGCCACATAAAAAGTACTCAGTACACTCTGCAAAGTGGTTGGCATTAGGAAGGGCATCCTGCTGTAAAAGCCAAGCCAGAAACAGATAATGGAACTTGCTGTCACTCTTGGCCTGACCAGCTCCCGTCAAACCACCCAACCCATACCAACAAAAAGGAAAAAAGGACGTTAAATGATGATAATAAATGAGTTATTCTCATTGTCATCTTACCCATAACCCTGGAATATATTTGTTACATATTAATTTATCTGTTACATATTAAAGAAAACTAACTGGATATACACCAAGAACCATTCACAGCAACCACTCAATGCCAACTCTACTCTCTCTCTTTCTCTCTCTATTAAAATACAATTTCCTCAATTTGAAGTGAGACCAATGCAAATATAACAAACTGAGACCTGAAAGACAGACATTCTGACCTGGATATTGGTGAAGGATGGTCCAAGCATCATCTTAATAGCACTATTGCTTGCACTTAGTTCCTGCATATTTACAACACCACACAGCATCATTACATCACTATCTCTCCCAGCCACCCCACAACACTTCTTCAACAATATCTCCTCCCAACTCAATCCTTATAATCTATAACACCCTAAAACCCTACTACAACATCCTAGAATATTATTTCACTGCCAATGATACTCCATCACCCTAAAAACTCTCTCCCTCCCCCATTCAATCAAAACATCCAAGTCACAGAGACTCCATCATCAGCAGCCAGAAACAGCAGAAACAGCCTGATTATCTCCACTGTACACAGAGTGTAGAAGATGTAGAGGTGAATGGCAGAATTATGAGAGCAGCAGACCAAACGTCTGTGGTATTTAATTAAGTCTCTCTAAGTTTTGAGTTCAAATCCTGCTGAGATCCTGTTTATCCTTTATCCTTCTGGGCTCAATAAAACAAAGCAGCAATGAAGTAGTGGTGTTGATCCATACCTTCATAAAATAAAGCACCAGTCAAATAGTGAAGCTGAATTAATGTTAATGATGAATATTTTAGTTGTGGATGGAAGTGGGCCGAGTGGTTCGGCTCATGATTGTAAGGTTGTGACTTTGATCCTCAGTGGTACATTGTGTCCTTGAGTAAGACTTTTTATTTTTACACTGCTGCAAAACGAGTTGTATCTGCAATTTATTCTGTGTTTCTCTGAATTTCCGAGAACTACTTTAACCCTTTCATTAACATAATTTTAAAATTAACAAAGAATTTAGTAAAATAACTTCGTTATCGTTAAGCTAGTGTTAGGAACATAAAGTAAAGTGTGACTAAAATTTGGTGGAAAATTTTGATTCAGAACTTTTGAAAACAAGATATTTGTACTCCAGAGCCAGAGGCAATTTCGACTGGGTTGGTATCAAAAGGATTAAGGGTATATGTGTCTGTGGAGTACTCAACCACTTGCACAATAATTTCACAAGCAGGCTGTTATTGATCGGATCAACTGGAACACTCATTGCCGTAAATGGTGGAGGACCAGTTGCGAATGGACTTATAATAAAAGACTAAAACCAACTGTAACTGTCCTGAATAATTCATGTTGGTCAGTGGAACCTGGAGACATACAGGAATAGACTGGACAGTAATCACTCGTCACTGACATTCCCTACTGTACTCTGCATCAGGTTAATGATTTCATGCCAGAGCATTTAACGAGAGATGGAGTGAGACAATAAAGCTGGACCACAGCATGTGAAGATTATGTGTGGTTTCTTAACCAATTACATACATAACAAGACAATAAGGGGCTCCTATGTGGTCAAAGGGCCTACCAGAAATAACAGCCAACATTCTTCAATCTTACTTGAATTGTCTTGGAAAGAAAAAACGAACACATTTGGTGGTGGTGGTGGTGATGGAAGGGTTGGAGGGGTGGAAGTGTTGGTGAGGATAATGGAAATGTGATAATGAAAAGTTGGAGGGGTGGGAGTTGGTGGTAGAAGTGATGGATGTGGAGCTGTGGTCAGTGGTTGATGTAGTTTTTTTTTTTGTTTAACTCTAGGTCAGTAATGACCCCACAGGCCAATGATCAATAACATCCCAGTAATGACCACCCTGCCCTTTTTAACAGAGTAGGATAAACTGTATTATAGAGTAGGACAAACTATATTATCTGTCTTTCTCAGATTTAAGATTAGTAGGGGGATATAAGAGAGATTTGACTGCCATTTCTGGCAGGTCAAACTACTCTTGAGGGTTGTTTTGGTGGTATGGTGTGTGGCTGTAGTGAGAGACTATCAATGCAGTGCAGAGGGTTTTAAAGAGATAATGGGGTGGGGGCTGCAAACAACGTGGTGATTGTGGCATGGTGGGGCTAGTGGTGGTGTTGTGTGGGTTTATCGATATCTATATCAGCCTTGATGATGTCATTTATTGGCTTCTTCCCCAGAATGCACGTAATTACATCCCCTGCCACACACACACACACACACACATACACACACACACACACACACCACATGCATATGTACATGTATGTGTTTTTATATACATACATGCATACATACACAAATATACATACATATATATATATATATCTATATATATATATATATATATAGCCTACATACATATATATGTATGTGTTCCTATTTAGGCAGAGATGCATGCCTACATACATGCACATGCCAATCCATGCTATGATGCATGTTGGCGCCTGCTGCTGTTGCAGTATCTGTGCAGCATGTAATGCATCAACTCAGCATCTCAATTGGCAAAACACATCGTCTCCACTATCACCAACACCACCACCACCACCACCACAACACACGGCTACCCTTCTTCCAGAGCACCCTCCCCACCCCTCCACCTCACAGCCGGCACCATCACTACACAATACCTCAGTGCACCACTCGGCTATAATTCCACAAAACAACCACAAGACACCACCATGCTAGCATCACCGTATGGCCACCACACAGCTGCACCAGCACCACCACTACCAGCGCCAGCAGCACTACACCATTTCATCACTGCCCCATCACCATCACCACCACCACCACCATACTGCCACTTCACCACACTGATACCCTCGCTCATTTACAGACAGATATGCTGATATATACACACATACAACACACCAACACACATACATATATATATTCATACGCACATATACAAGTACCTGTGGCCTTGATGGAAACATATCATATGAAGGTTCTGTGAATAACGATGGAATTAGCCAAGAATGTTTTACTAGGCTTAAGAAAATATGGAGTCGGGTATTCTCCTCTTTCTCTATGCATTTTCAGTAGCAGTGCTGGTTACAATATCTGGGATAGATGACTGGTCTGTAGAAGAATTCATTCCATAGACATTAAAACTCGCAAGATGCTGACATCAACTAGAAACTCCCACAGGAACAGTGATATCGGTAGGCTCTAGCTAAGCAGAGATAAAGGAGGCAGAGGCTTGAGATCAGTGCAGACAGCCTGCAAATGTCGCATAGTCTCTCTCAGACAGCGCTTCCTAAGCCAAAGCAGCAAAAATAAATACATGAACTCAGTGCCATAAAGTGAAGGGAACAACATACTATGTGCTGGCAGTGAGCTCCTTGGGAAGCATTCTCTTGCTGATGACCTCCTCCCATACAACCCACCAAACAGCCAGACTAACATTCTGACTCAGTTTGGCAAAAAGAAGATGCATGGATATATTTTTCAATGACTTCAAGAAGACTGTACTGGGAATTGAACTCGTGGCCGTATGATCATGAGCCAAATACTCCCAGCCACTAAGCCACATATCCCTGTAACAGATAAAGCTCTCTCATTACTTTGACATTAAGTTTTCCTTTTACATCTATTTAACTTACCTTCTCATTATTGTAATTAACTATTAAAACAATTACCATATTTTACCAACCTTTATAATCCAGTCATTTTTAATCCCCTGAATTAAAGGTGATGGTTACACACCCTTGCACTCTTATCAAACTAAACCCACCCCTGCAGATAATTCTCATATAATAGCCAGTCATTCACTAATATTCAGCTTTTCTCTTCAAACTTTACCAACCAAACACAACAACCATCAGATTTCATCCTCACAGAAGATAATGTGTTTGGAGATGTTTTTTCACACATTATTGTCCATTCCTTTGGTTCCTTGTGTTGTGTCTTAGAGAAGACATTGATTTATTCTAGCTTGTCTCAAGTCTAGAAAGCTGACAACAGTCTGTTTCATCTGAACGGCATGGAATGGTTACATATCACTCCAAAAATGACAAATATTTTATTCATATTCCTCCCATGAAGTTTGCTTTCACTTCTAAAATGCCAACTTTCCACTGATTTCTCTCCAGGGTGATTTCTGTTTACCAAACATCACCTCTCCACCTCTCCCTCCTTCCTTTTTCTCCTCTTCAGATCTCCATCTCCTCATCTCACCATCCTTCACAAACCTGTGAAGGCAGCGGTGAATGGTTTACCTTTCATCTCGTCTTTTAGTTTCACTTACATATTATTTAAAGTTTATAAATCAATAGAATAACCAAATCTATTCTTCTACTTCAACTTATTTTCCTGACTAACACAAAAGACACACACACACACACACACACACACAGAGAGTTTTTCTGATCAAGCAGGTCTGAAGGAAGGGGCAATGCCCATTGCTTTCACAGACCCGCCAAGACTGGTGAGACCAATGCAATAAATGCTGTAAGTCAGAACTGCCAGAAAGGCATTGCATAAGTAGGGAATTTCATAGGGTGACAATTACTGGGTGGAAGGACTGGAGTAAGTGGTTAATGTGGGGCCTGGGTGGCTGGACATAGAATGAATGGAGGAAAGGTTAGGGAGTTGAGTATGTCTGAGGGCGTTGGTACGGGACCAAACCTCTCTGAAAAAGCAAAGGCCAATGTAGTAGTAGTAGTAGAAAAGATAGAGAGTGACCACAGCACACCTGTGAAGTGTCTAGGCTTCATAGAGATGACTCTTGGGTGAGGAAGACTGTTGTGTAATATAGACAGGAATATAGGAATATAGACAGATAGATAAGCAAAGATGACTAAGAGCCAGGAGGCTGGATGGTGGCTGATTAATTGAAAGGGAGTTATTTCCTAATGAGAGTAAATCTATTTTATTTAACATGTGAAGGTGCATCATTTAGGGTGACTGGATTCACGATTGTAAAGTTTCAGTTTCAATTCCCATTTCTAACAGTGTATTTTATTCTTGGGCCCCAAAATAATCATTTCCTGTTGCTCCAATCCACTCTGCTGCAAATGAGTACCAGTAATATCTACAGGTGTGAGGTTAATTATGTGATGGAGTGGTGCCCCATTTAGGTGGTGATGGTGGTTATGATGATAATGAGGAGGACCATTGCCATGGTGATGACTATGATGATAATGAGGATGAAATTAGGGTTGGTGGTGGTGGTGGTTGTGATGATGACAATGATGTACATAATAATGACGATGAGAATGATGATGGTGACGATGATGATGATAAATATGAAAATAATCTTCTTTGTTTCATTTCAGCTTCCGACTCGGCTGCCGAAACGATAGGATGTCAGTGTGCCACAGTGAAGGACCCTTATCTGCGACAGAGGCACATACATATGTACACATACATACATGCACACATACAGATACTATGTGTACAGACATATACACACATATAGATATACTCGCTCAAATGTACACACAGCACATATCCTCAAACATACACACACATACATAAACATGTCTACATTTACACACACCCATCCACAACCACATACATGTCCTATGTACACAAACACAAACACATGCCTGCGACCCCCTACTTTGGAACTTATTTTCTTAACACCTACACACATTCACACACACACACACACACACACACACACATGTGTACATATACCTGCATACAGACTGTGAGCAAAGCACACATACAATTATTGTATGACCATAACACACAATTCATACACAAATATTGTAACCCCATTCTTACAAATCTATCCCTTGATGGCTACACAGACACATCCCATAACCACACACACATCTATCTCGTACTATTTCTGACATAGAAACAAGGCCACACAATTTATGGGAAAGAACAGTCAATGATGTTAACCCCAGTATTTTACTGGTATGTTAATTTGTCAACCGAGGAGGGATGAAATCTAAAGTGGACCACAGCCAGATTTGATCCCAGAATGTCCAGTCACAGAGCCACCTCCAGGTAATTCTGCTACATTTTTTCTGTCATAGATTCTGTTGTTCTTCACCATTTTCATATCAGACCCTGAAGGGAGCTCTTGCTCCAAGAACAGGGGCTCTTGTTTTTTAGATACAAGGGGTAAATTGAGGGAGCAGAACCTGTGGTGTTTATACATCTCTGTGTCAGGAGTAATAATGGATCTTTAGTTTTATGGATTTAGAAGTGAATCAGATTGGAGGGGATGTCCTTCTCTGATCAACCAGTGTCATGAGAGTATGTGTATATGTATGTATGTGAGTGTGTGTGTGTGTGTTTATAGAGACAAGTATGGCCGTATGGTAAGACGCTTGCTTCCCAGCCACATGGTTCAGTCCCATTGCGCCTTGAACAAATGCCTTCTTCTATTGCTGACCAAAGCTTTCTAAGTGGATTTGGCAGATGGAAACTGAAAGAAGCCCATCGTATATAAATGTGTGTGTGGGTGATTGTGTACGAGTTTGTGTGTGTGTGTGTGTGTGTATAATATATATGTGGATGAGTGTGTGTATTTTTGTATCTTTTTGTCTTGACATTGTGTGATAACTGTAAATGAGTGTCATTGTTATAAAGCAGTGTCATCCATTTCCAATATTCTGTGAAAACATGTCTGGCCATGAGGAAGTATTACTTTGCTTGGGAACAGATGAGGCTTGGTGACAGGAAAGGTATCCAGCCATAGAAAATTTGCCTCTATAAACTTTGTCCGATGATGATTGATGTTGAATATATATATATATATATATATGTATGTATGTATTCATCTATGTATGTGTGTGTGTATGTATGTATGTGTTATATATGTGTCTGTATGTATGTATCAATACATACATACAGTGGGAAGAGAGAAAACTGGGCATGAAAGTGGTGAGTAGAGGAAAAGGAATTGCAGTGTTACAGGGTTGGAGAACTAATGGTTGGTGTTGGATGGGGGAAAGATGATGGGCATCTTTCAGTTTCCATCTACAACATCCACTCATAAAGCTCTGGTCAGTCTGGGGCTATACTAGAAGACACTCAATGTATTATGCAGGGGTGTTGAAGCCAAAATCAAATGGTGCAAGAACATTGCAAAAGCTTCAAATTTGTATAAAAACACTTCGTACAGAAACACTTTGTAAGACATTATATAATAACTATGAAAACACTGCAAAATTGCTACAAAAGTTGTACGAAAACTGTAAAAAAAACATAGGAAAATATTTGTAGAAAAACGTAAAAATCTACAAATTTGTGCAAAAACACTGTACAAAAGTTATGCTAAAATTCTGTTCAAAACTACAAAGATAATGTAGAAAATTTGCACAAAAATGCTTTACAAAATAGTGAATAAAAACTAGAGAAACATGGTAGAAAACAGTTGAAAATTCCTGTAAAGATTCATTAAAACCTCTACCAAAACAAAATAGAAAATTTATACAAATTGTACAAAATGGTGTACACAATCATTCACAAAAGCCCTGTAGAAATCTGTGGACAAAAACATAGCAAAATACACAGGTTCTCTGTGTATAAAAAACTCTACCAGAATTCCAATGCAAAAACATCTCGAAAACATTGATAAAATGAAAATTGGAAGAGAGATAAATGTAGAAAAATGATCTTTTTACTTCCTTGTCATAGCTCCTTGTTTAAGTGAATTTGTTTCATTAAAGTGTGTGTGTGTGTGTGTGTGTGTGTGTGTGTATTTGTGTGCATCCACATATACCTACACATGTCTTTGTATATATGTATATGTATGAACGTTTCTCTCTCCTCTCCCTGCCACGCCATTCAAGACTGAATGTAATGCAATTTTGCCCTAATATATTTAAAAAAAAGAGGACAGTGTATAGAGAGAGGGGTGGGTGTGGGGGTTGGTGCAAGGAAAGGATGGAACAGAAGTGGTGGTGGGGAGGATGTGAGGAGGGGGTTCTTAGGGGAAGATAATGTTGACTGTCTTTGGGAGTTCATGGTGGGTCTTTGCTGATAGTGGGGGTGGGGGTGGGGGGAAGAGGAATTACAATAGGAAACAACAATGACAGCAATAATGATGTTGACAATGACAGCACCACTGCCACCAGTGATGACAACAACCGACAATCAGCATCATGATGATGATGATGATGAAGGTAATAATAATAATGTTGAAGAATAATGGTGGGGGTGGTGGTGATGTTAGCTTGGATGAAGATAAAACTCATTGATTTTAAAAATTCATTTCATTGAATGTAAAACGAGGGGAAAAAATAGTAAAATTAAGGATGAGGAAGTGGAGGAGGAGAGTGAGGGAAGGAGATTGTGTGTGTGTGTGTGTGTCAGCAGAAGATGAAGGAATGGATGAGAGGGAGGGAGCAGTGGGACATAGGCAGTTGAATATTTACTGTAGTGATTAAATAAATGGAGAAAGAGGGAAGGGTGGTAGGGTGTGGGGAGCTGTGCCATGGTGGTGGTGGTGGTGGTGGTAGCATTGGTGGTCATGAGAGTGGTGGTGATGGGGGGGG
>NC_068994.1:1698178-1699912 GCF_001194135.2 Octopus bimaculoides | reverse complement strand
TGGCGGGTGGGGTGGGGTGATAGTGCTGGTGGTAGTGGTGACAGTGGTGGTGTTGATGTTGGTGGTAATGGTGATGGTGGTGGTGGTGGGTGAGGGGCTCTGGTGGAGTGGAGCAGCGGTATATAGGGAGAGAGTAGTGGTGAGGTGTTTGATGTAGTATTGACAGTAGTATAGTATGGTGGTGAGTGATGGAGCAGTGTTACAGTCGTAGTGGAGGGGTGGCGTGTATGGATGCCGAGGGGATGGCATTGTGGAGTGTCAGTGTGGTCTGAGGTGGGAGGCAGTGTTGTGGTAGTAGTATAGAAGTGGTAGTATAATGTTGTGGAGTGTGGTTTTGCAGTGGTATGTGATGTAGTGTTGAGGGAGAGGGGAGGTGTAAGGAAGAAATACAAGAAAGTGAAACAGGAAGGCAGTGAGTGGGTGGGTGGGCGGTGAATAACAACAACCACCACTCTGGTGTTGTCACTACTTCTCACCCCCCCCCCACCACTCCCTGGTCTAACTGTACCTCCTCCTCCTCCCCTGCCGTTGCCCTCACCACACACATGCCTTTTAAATCCCTTAATTTTGGAGATGGAACTAAATACTTACTGAAGGGAAAAACGGAGATTTTCTTATTTCAGTTACTGCTGGCTTCACTCATTACCAGCATCATCGTCACCACCACCATCACCATCATCGTCATCACCATCATCACCATTATCATCATCATCATCATCATTAGTACAAAGTACATTGAGAGAACATGTTCTTTTGTATGAAGTAAATTAGAGGACACGTGCATACACATATGTATACACTCACACATAACTGCACATATACATATATACATCTACACACACACACACACACACACATATACAATGGGCTTCCACACAGTTTCCACTCACAAGGCCCAGAGCTATAGTAGAAAGCACACACGCACACACACACACATGTAACGTGTGTGTGCTTACATACCTCTATCTTAATCATGATGATGATGGTAAAGATGAGGATGTTAACAGTGGGTGGTGGCGGTGGTGGCGGTGGTGGCGATGGTGGTGGTGATTGAGATGATAATGAAGGGAGGCAGAGTAGGAAGTGGAGTGGGAAGAGCAGGATGGTGGTTGTGGTGGTGGTGGTGGTGGTTGTGGTGATGTCTACTGGTAACTCATTCAGGGAAGAAGTCACAGAGAGAAAAAGGGAAAGAGGGGGAGAAAGAGATGGGGGTGGAGGTGATTTATAGATAGAGAGGGAAAAAGAGAAGGAGGAGGAAGAGGATGAGCAGGAAGGGATGAGGCAGAAAGGGAAGAGAAAGGATTTCAGACAAAACAGAAAACAATTAGAGGAATCTCATTTAAGGAGAAGAAAAGGGTAGTAGTTGGAGTAGTAGTAGCAATGGGAGGAGCAGCAGAGGGAGTGGTGAGCAGAGAAGTGGTGGTGGTGGTGGTGGTGGTTGGTTTGAAATCCCTTGTTGTGGAGAGATTTTATAATGTGATAATCTAAAGAAAAAGCCATTTAAAAGGGAATGTCTTCATTATTGGAGAAAGAGAAGATCTCATGTTTTACTATGCAATCTCTACATGCACATAGGCCCTCTCTTGTCTATCTATTTTTCTACCTGACTCTCTATCCACCTACCTACCTCCCTACTTTCCTACCTACCTACCTACTTACCTATCTATCTATCTATCTATCTATCTATCTATCTATCTATCTATCTGTATGTCTGTCTGTCTGTCTCTCTCTCTC
>NC_068994.1:1692691-1695630 GCF_001194135.2 Octopus bimaculoides | reverse complement strand
ATATATATATATATATATATATATATATATATATATATATATATAAATATGTAGATTTATGTATCACACATTTCTGTCTGTATGCTTGCACAAACTTCAACATATAAACATGCGCACATGTTATAGACACCGGCGTACATGTACAGAAATGTACACCCAAATATTAT
This sequence comes from Octopus bimaculoides, assembly GCF_001194135.2. Taxonomy (NCBI): domain Eukaryota; kingdom Metazoa; phylum Mollusca; class Cephalopoda; order Octopoda; family Octopodidae; genus Octopus; species Octopus bimaculoides. The sequence goes on along the minus strand of NC_068994.1, from coordinate 1,695,463 downwards.
ATATACAAACACACACACATACTTATACATCTCCATGTATACACACTGTTAGGGATTTGTGTGTGTGTGTGTTTGTGTATACATATCTGAGATGTGACTGTTGTACGAAATCTGCTGCACATTACATACTCTTTATTGTTACAATTGTCAGCGCCTTCCTCCCTTTCCGCTTGCTTCACACCAAAAGCGCCACCACCACCACCACTACTACTACTACCTGACTGGAATCATCCATCACCACTGTAACCCCAACATTAACACACCACGGTACTACTGCAACATTAACGTCCCTAACAAACTGTAGGAGTCCAGTGATGTTTATAAAAACTACCACCATTATTGATACTAGCACCCATACCACCACCACCACCACTAATAACAATAGCCACAACAACAGTAACATCACATGTTCAGATGTAACAGTGCATGTATTAACAGCACCACTGGGAACTACAGCCTAAACACCAAATCTCCATCTGGTGGGGGCTTCTGTGTGGGCGTCCTTGGGTTGTTAGAAATAGCAGCCAAGTCTTCCTCAAATCACACCCAACTGACTTCTGAAAGCACAGACTGAGTTTGTATGGTTGCAGGCGAGATGTGTATAGATGAGATGGTCATGGATGGAATGCCTTTGGTTGTTTGTCTACTCTGAGGGTCGATCTAAGGATAAAGAGCACCACTACCACCACCCCACTACTATTACTACTACCCTCACAACACCAATGCCACCACTACAAAACTACAACATAAGCACTAACACAACAACACTTGATACTAGCCACCACCACCACCACCACAACAACAGTAACAAATATCACAACAATAACAACAACAATACCAACATCACAAGTAGCAGTGAAGGGAGCAGTGCTAGAAATAGCAGCTAAGTATCCATCAAATGATTGTTTTTAAATATTGGAAGGACACTTTAAAGGATCTAGTGAGAAGTTGTAGAAATAACAACAAAAAGTGTCATGGTTGGATTGTCATAAATAATAAGGTCCACTGGATTGGGCTAAACAACAGCAGCGGCAGCGGCAGCGGCAGCAGCAGTAGGGAAGCTGCATGGATAGAGAATAAGGGAGACAGGAAGGGAGAGGGAGAGGGAGAGAGAAATCTGTAATTGAAGCTAAAAGCAGGATCTGGACTTTCCTTCTCTCACCTTTAACGGATTATGGACCATTTGAGACAGGTAAGTGCGATGGATGGCATCAACGCCACAACGTCACACAGCCACCACCACACCCACCCTACCACCCCTTCATCTCTTCCCAACCTCACCGTGTCTCTACATAAACAAACCAACACTTTTCAATCACAACATTTCATTCCATTTCACCCATGCTCTCTCAGTCTCTCTCTCTCTCTCTCTTACGCATTTCATTCACAGCATCAAGGCCACCACATCACATCACCTCATCACACCAACCCCTCACCAAACCACCCACTCACGACACCCTAACAAACCATCCCTTTACTGTACCACCACCACCACGCTAATAACCACCACCCACCCCCAGTCCCTACCAAACCCACCGCCGCTGCTGCCACCCCCACCTCCACCACTATTTTCTCCGATGTTATTGTTGTTATTAAACTGTTTTGTTGTTGGCTGAAGAAAAACAAAAACAATGACCAGTGAAATTACCACTCCTCCCCTTCTCATTCTCTCTTTCACTCCCTCCCTCTCTTTATATACGCATAATATTCATTTCTGCACATGTATACGTACATCTGTGTGCATACACATGTTTGAAAAGTTAGTGTGTTTATATTTAGAAAAACAACAAAAGGATTAAAGGACACAATACCTGTGCAGAAAGACATAATTTCTAATAATGATGATAATTTCGTTGACAGTAACTTCGAAGTTTCTCTAAGTTTGCAGCATTATGTGCGTAAGCGTATGTGTGTGTGTGTATACATATATATATATATATATATATATATATATATGTATGTAGGTATGCAGATAAGGTATAGAAATTTAATTGTATATAAATGTAGATGTATGTATATACTTACACACACACACGTGTGTGCATTCATCTATGTATGCTTGTAATATGTAAATATATATGAGTATGTGTGTGTGCATATATGTATGTATGTGTATATGAATATGTATGCAGGAGGTCGAAGGGAACTAGCAGGGTCTACCTATAATATTATAATTACTACGCAAACTGCAACATTAAGACATGAAAACCCTACAGGGGTCGAGAGAACATGGAGCTGGCCTTCATCCTATGGTCCCTTTTCAAGTGAAAGATTTAGATTAAAACCAGCTTTTATTTGCATTGATTTGCATATCTTAGACAGGCATTGCATGTCTTATAGTCTTACAGGAAACACCAGTCATAAACACACATACATACACATACATATATACATATATATATATATGTACATATTACATGTAGTTATGTTCTATATATGTATGTGTATATATATATATATATATATATATATATATATAATCATTGTTTGACATTTGTCTTATATACATATATATGTGTGTGTGTGTGTGTATATATGTATACATATGTGCATGTGGTGCCCAAGCATGAGTGCAGCTTTAAAGATGAAACAAATTAATTAGTTAAAGAATTAAAGAGTTATATATATGTATACATATGTATATGTGTGTGTATATATATTTTACATATATACACATGTATGTATATATATATATATGTATATATATATATATATATGTATGTATGTATATATATATGTATGTATATATATATATATATATATATATATATA
>NC_068994.1:1690328-1691593 GCF_001194135.2 Octopus bimaculoides | reverse complement strand
TATATATATATATATATATATATGTATATATATGCATGTATGTGTATATAGATATCCAAATTATAAATTCACATTTATACCAGTAATAATTTGTGCACTTTGTTTTGTGGGTAAATGCCAAAGTGACGATTTGGATAAGCTAGGGTTTTCAGAAAATACAAATCAGCCAACTGATTTGCAGGCTACAAATACAGTCTGTAAGTGGAACAGTAAAAATATGCAAGGCTTTTCTCAAGTTTTAGAAGTGACATTCTGTTTTTGTTATCTCCATTCCAATGTTGGAGCTTCGTATCTTTGTTAGAAAGCAGTTCCAGCTTTACAGGGAGATTTCAAATAATGAAAAATAGAAGTGACCATACATAGATGCATGTGTGTGTGAGTTCACATATATGCATGTGTGTGTTTGTGCATATGTGGGTATGTTTCTGTAGACATCATCATCATTACCATCATCATTGTTTTAAATAATCTGTCCATGCTAACAGGTTGAGATGTTTTTGCTCTTCTTCATGGTTTGAAAGGACCACATCTTGCTCCCATTTCATGTTGGAATGGATCTGCAACTCAATGCCCTTCCAAATGCCAAACACCTTGCAGAGTGTGCTGGCTGCTTTTTCATGCCACCAGCCATAACGGGGCAACTTGTCCTTGACACGGCTAATAGGTCCCCCATAACCTTACACTTGATAGAGTGTACTGGGTACCTTTTATGTGACCCCAATTATGGAGGTAGTTATGTCCTTACCGTGGTTAAAGGGACCTCACAGTTGCACATTTCTGGTCACTCATGTGTCTCTTTACAAAGTGAAGAGCAGGAGTGATGGTAGGAGAGGTGTGTGATAAGGGGTGGAGTGTTAAGAATATAGAGTAGTCTGAGATAGAGGTGTATATATTCAAGTCAATATGACTGAGTTGGCAGGGCTGAAAAAGAAGTGTATGTTACCCAGGCCAAAGTGGAATATCAGCATCGTCATCATCACCACGTCAGCCATCATCATCATTGACATCATATTCAACATCATCCTTATCAACTACACCGTCATCATCATCTTTATCATCATCATCAACAACTTCTTTACATTTAATACTTCAGTTAATTACATCTCTTAATTACCTGTGTATATTTCATCAATTAAAAACTCGGGTGACTCTCTATTTTTAATTGAAAAATCTCTTGTCAGTGGATAGAATATATCTATATTTATATATGTATGTAACTATGTATATATGTATGTATATGTGTGTGTGTGTGTGTGTGTGTGTGT
>NC_068994.1:1687697-1690181 GCF_001194135.2 Octopus bimaculoides | reverse complement strand
TTGGAGTAAAAAATGAAAAACAATTTTCATTTAATTTTTCACAATTTAATTGTTTTTCATTCTTTACTCCAAGTTGAAAAAATCTCAATGACTGAAATGTTCTTCATGATAAAATTATTTTAGCATTTTCTACCTTCTTTTATTTTCCTTATACATATATATTTATATATATATATATATTCTTATGTATATCTATCTATCTATCTATCTATCTCTCTATATATAAATATATACACATACATACACACATTTATTCAAGTCCATCCACTTTTATGAGATTTTCAGCAAGAAATAAGGCCTGACTGGACAAGATGTCCTTCCTTTTCTTGCTTTGGCGTAGAGCAATAATGATGAATTCCTTCCTTTCTTTTTAAGTTCCTGGTGAGACCAAACACATTTAGCAGTATGGGAGGAATATTGCACCATTAGTGGAACACTGGTAAAGGCAGAGGCTGCAAATGCTGCATCAGCAGCCAAATGCATGTCAAGGCCAGATTATTCTTTGTTTGGTAGATTTGCTGTCTCCCTTCTTTGATTAAACAATTCTTCACTAAAGTGAAACAAATACACTTCCTTGTTTAAGTTTTTGAAACTGCACTTCCTTTTAGGCCACATCACCATCATCATTACCACCACCATCACCCCCCCCCCCCCATCATCATCATTATGATCGTCATTATCATCATTCAACGTCTGTTTTCCCTGCTGGCATGAGTTGGACAGTATGAGAGGATCCGGCATGCTGCAAGGTTACGCTCAAGTTTCAATGTCAGCTTTGACATGGCTTTCTATGGTTGGATTCCCTTCTTAACACAGACCAATTTACGCATCCTATTGAATGCTTCCTTCTGCTTGGAGCAGTGGATTTCAAAGCAGATAGCATTACATTGACTATAGATATATAAACACACACACACATATATAAATGTGTAATGTGTGTGTGTGTGTGTGTATATATATATAAATAAAGAGAGGGAGAGAGATGTGTATATTATATATTACTTAACGTAAATACGTAATGAAAGCTAAGTTAACTACAGTATATCTCTTATGGACAATGCATACCTAGCTTTGCCACCATTGCCTTTAGATGACTTTCATCTGCTACTGATATATTTTTCGTTTTTTTGACACAGCATGTCCCTAGGGGCTATCATCTGTAGACAAACACCACAATCAATTTGGCTTTTGTAGGTATGATACACAGATGGCCATTTCATTCTAATACAATTTCTGTTACACATAATGGATATGTATACCTATATACTGTTATATTTTGGGTTGGTCATTTCTTTTCTTTTTTTTTTTTGCCAAATAAACACAAGCACTATATATTCGTTCTTCCCTTTAAATATATTATTGTTTTTATTTTACACCCTTTGTCCATGGACTAAACAGAACAGGAGGAGACATGGGATGGATAGTTGCTGAAGAGGTCACAGGACGCATGATGAAAGATTTCCAGACAAACAACACTAAAATGAGCAATAACAAATCTGAAATGAAGAACAAATGTATAGTGCGTGTGTTTACGTGGGAAAAAGAAAAAAAAAAATGAAAAATGACCATCCTGAAATATAACAATGTCTGTTTCAACACTTGATTTCACATCAGGGATCTTGCAACCCAAACATATAAACATAATGTGTGTGTGTAAAGTATGGATTCATAGAATCATGTGGCTATCACAGTAAGCTCCTTTAGACGACTTGGCTAACAGACCACTTGGTACTCCAATACGAAGGAGTATAATGCTGAATTCTATGCAACTGGAATCCAGGAGATCCATTTGATGAAATTATTCATTAGTGTAACCATGATGTGTTGATGATCTGATGAACTAGCTTTCTTTATCTGTATTGATTTGTAAAAAGACAATTGTATTGTATAATGCATTGTCTGACACATGTACATAATTTAGACGCTGAACCTTTCAGGTGAGATGACAAAGGTCTGAGATGCCTGGCACCTTGCTGTACTCAAGGAGGTCTCTAGTCTTACTGGTGGTGAGGATTGACCTGCAAGAGTCTTGGGCTGGTGCCATGTGGAAAGCACTCATGGCAGTGCCATGTAAAAGCACCCTGCGCACTCTGTAGAGTGGTTAGGGTTAGGAAGGGGCACCCAACCATAGGAACCATGCCAAAGCAGACTGAAGTCTGGTGCAACTCCCCAAGTTGCCAGCTCTGATCAAACTGTCCAATGCATGCTAGCATGGACAGCGGACATTAAATTTGAACTCAGAACATAGTGGCAGATGAAATATCGCTAAGCATTTCGCCTGGCATGCTAACGTTTCTGCCAGCTCACTGCCCTCATAGTTGACAATATTAGGATCTCACACATTATACAAGCTTACAGAGTCCATCAAACTCTCATCAATATAGTCAATGCCACTTTCTTTCATTTGTTCACACATTGTGTTTGTGTGTGTGTGTGTGTATATATATATATATATATATATATATATATATATATATATATATA
>NC_068994.1:1669285-1687662 GCF_001194135.2 Octopus bimaculoides | reverse complement strand
TGTGTGTGTGTGTGTGTGTGTATATATATATATATATATATATATATATATATATATATATATATACTTGTGGCACTCCATCGGTTATAACAATGAGGGTTGCAGTTGATCCTATCAATGGAACAGCCTGCTCATGAAATTAACATGCAAGTGGCTGAGCACTCCACAGACACGTGTACCCTTAACGTAGTTCTCGGGGAGATTCAGCATGACACTAAGTGTGATAAGGCTGGCCCCTTTGAAATACAGGTACAACAGAAACAGGAAGAAAGAGTGAGAGAAAGTTGTGGCAAAAGAGTACAGCAGGGTTCGCCACCACCCCCTGGTGGAGCCTCGTGGAGCTTTTAGTTGTTTTTGCTCAATAAACTCTCACAATGCCCAGTCTGGGAATCAAAACCACAATCCTATGACCACAAGTCTGCTGCCCTAACCACTGGGCCATTGTGCCTCCACTATATATATTTATACACACACACACACACACATATATGTATGTATCTTCACAGTTTTTTGTAAAATACATTAATAAAAGATTGAGAACATATGATATATCATTCTTCATAAAAAATACATGTGATTCGGCAGATCTCTGCTGTATTTTTTGCTAAACACTAAAGAGGGGGTATTAACAAGATTATATGTTGTTTAAACAATTAATTATATAACTCAGCTAAAATGCATTTTATGAAGCATGAAATAGCATTTGTTTGTATTTTATTAATACAATGATACGTCTGGTGCCTGGCATACAGGCAGATCCTGTTGTCAGATGCTCCACATCATGCTGCACTGTATGTTGGAGTGGAGTGTGGCTTCTACAACTGAGCCCACACTCTGGTTGCATGTCACACTTCAAATCATGTGTGTGTGTGTATATATTTATGTATGTGTGTATATATATATATGTGTGTGTGTGTATATATATATATATATATATATATATATATATACACACACACACACACACACATATATATATATACACACATACATAAATGGTTGTGAGTATGATGTATATATATATATATATATATATATATATATATATATATATATATAGATATGCATGTGTGTGTGTATATATGTGTTTGTATATATATATGTATGTATATGTATGTATATGTGTGTGTATATGTATGTATATGTGTGTGTATATGTATGTATATGTGTGTGTGTATATGCATGTATCTGTGTGTATATGTATGTATGTATATATATGTGTGTGTGTGAGTTTGTAACTAGTGGAGGCTTGTAGCTTAGTGATTAGAGTGCTGCACTCATGATCGTAAGATTGCTGTTTCGATTCCTGAATCACTTCAATACATTGTGTCCTTGAGCAAGACACTTCATTTTACTCAGCTCTTTCCAGTTCTTTCCTGGTTTCCTGCTATATTTTCCTCTACATATATATATATATATTTACTCCTGTTGCTATACTTGGGGAGGATCATATTTTGCCAATTAATCATTCACAGTCTGTATATTTGGTCTTCACTTTCGCTTAATTGTTATCATCTTAGTTTCTTTGTCAAACATTTTGTGACCTCTTCAATGATTTTGTCCCATGTGTCTCTTGTTCAAAAGGAGACATGTGGGATAGAGAACCATTGGAAAGATCACAGGATATGTGATGAAAGAGCTTTGAAAGAACTGATCCCTCAATGTGGCTGGAACTTGTGGAAGAAGGAAACCCTGTAAAATATGGGGTGAAGTAAAGTTGACCTGAGGATCCAGAGCCTGATGGAAGAGATGGCAAAGGACCGGGATCTCTGCATAGCAATCTCAGTAGTGCAGTTGGCACAGGAAATGCACTCAATCCATGCTGTAAATTGGTTGGCATTTGGAAGAGTGCCAAGCCATAGAAACAATGCTGAGCAAGATGCAGTCCTTGAACACATTGGATCAATCAATGCCAGTATAGAAAGCAGACATTAAAGGATGTTGATGATAATAAGGTACCCATAAGATACTGGGAGCCAGTTCTACTGCTTAGAAGAAGGCCATCTGTTCTAACCATTTTCACCACTTTCTTCTACATGCCCACTTTCCTTTCCAAAGTGGAACTTCTAAAGCCAATGGGAGTTTGATCGAAGCGGAAGTTGTCTGTTTTCAATCTGTTCAGCCATATCCACCACACAACTTCTTTTACCAAAGACACTCCAAAAAAAAAGAAAAAAAAAGCAAGTTGCCCAGCCTTATTAAACAAGGACTGGAGGAGGTGACCTTCACAATGGATTCGACTGATAGCTGGACCTGTCGTACACATGAAAGCAGCTCTTCAACATTTAAAAGTCAGCAATGCTCATCTGGACACCAGCAGCATTGATGGATCAATAATAATAATAATAATAATGATTTCAAATTTTGGCACAAGGTGGTGTTAAAACAAAGGTGATAGAATGATGTATATATGTGTTAAACCAAAGATGTGAGTATTGCTGATGAGGATATAGATTAGAGAAAACTATATACATGCATTGCTTTATTGATTCTGGTGGAACAGTTGCTAAAGTGTGCATAATCTTATAGCTGTGTATATATTATATACTGTGTCTCCAGCAAAGTAATACTCTGTTAGTGTGTATGTATGATATATATAAAAACACTATACATAGGAAAGAAAGGTGGTTTTACATTTTGAGCAAAGCTCTTCTTCAGAATCAGAAGCAGCTGTACTTTTGTGAGCCTTTCTAACAATTCGCGTAAGAGTCCAGCAGTCCCTACCTGAAAGCTTTGGTTTCCGTCTGGAGTTTTGTTTTGACGAGGAGGTTTTTCCCTCTTTCTCAAAGGCTGTCATTACTTCTGAGACAGTACTTCTTGATACACCAAACATCTCAGCTGTTTTTGTTATGCTAGCGCCTGGCATATGAGCACCAACAATTTGGCCTCTTTGAAAGTCCAATAGATCTGTCATTTTAATGAATTTTAATTACCTTTTTCTGATGATATCTGAAAAGAAACAGCAATTTTAGCAAAACATATTAAGCAACACTAATAATAAATCAAAAAACATAAAAATAAACAAGCTTTTGATGGTTTTATAGATATTTCAAAATTATGATGCTATGGTGCTAGGTGTTTCCATTAGTTTGTCCAAACCCTGTATATACATGTGTGTGTGTGTGTGTGTGCGTGTGTGTGTGTGTGTGCATCTATGCATGCAAAATATGCTGTTGCATTCCAAGAGAGTAGAAATGACCTCCATCCATGCCAGCATATATGTGTGTATACGTATATAGGTGTGGTGATATGTATATGTATGTATGTGGCAGCCATGAAACACTGCTGCTGCTGATGCTGCTGATGCATTAGTTTTTGGGAGTTTCTCTTTGGAAGAAATCAAGTGAATTGCAGCCCAGTACAAAGGCCCAGAGTATTTGGGCTTTCATTCAGCAACTTGATCTCACAGCAAGCCTGATCTACTTTCAAGTAACTTCTTCCCATCTCATCAGAGGTCAGAGTATTCTGACCTTTGGTCAGTTGGCAACTTACATTGGAGCAGCTTATGTTTGTTGTTTGCTGAAAGATCTCCTGCATATATACATACATGTATGTGTGTGAACCCATATCCAACAATCAATAGTCAGAGTTGTTGCTGTGAAGAACAAAATGCCTTTTGGTTCCATCCTACCAAAATTCACTTTGCTTTTCATTCCTCTGGGGTCAATTTATCTCTGTATTTCTTTCCAAATCTATGATTCTCTCTGGAAGAAATCCTGAAGTTTCAGGCCTAGAAGGGAGGAGGTGGAGTTAATCACCCCAGGATGAAATAACCAAGACATCCCCTATGTCACGTTAATGGGCTGGAGGAAAGAATAATACAGCACAATATCCTCTCCACCCATGCCATTTTCCCAGGGTTTTTTTTAGACAATTTATATAACATGCAGATGAGTTGTTGTTTATTTCAGCTCCCCCACCCCATCTCCTGCACTTCAAAAGAGGTTATTAGAAATGGTTCCCACAACTCTCTCCCTGTCCAGTGTCGCTAAGTCTAAGAGAGAAAGAAACAGCAGAAGACAAAAGGGTCAAAGCCTGTAAATGCCGGTTTTGTATTTATCAATACAGTCAGATAAAAGGTAAAGTTGATCCAGGTAGGAATCAAACTCAGAACCTAAACATCCAGAGCAAATAAACATTTGTCCAATGCTTTGATGATTCTATCGCTTAAACATCATAAGTGTTTGTGTTTGTGAGTATGATGTATGTTTTCTATGCTAGCATGGGTTGGATGGGATTGATTTGAGAGGGTTATAAGGACAAATGCTCTTCAAATCGGTTTTGTGCTTAACCCCATCAATGGTGGTGAATGTTGGGTAATGACTACAAGAGTATGACTGTAAAAACAGGTGGCTGAAACAGGGTTCCACTGAACAATTCCTGGATCAACGTTGCTCAACTGGGTGAGTAGCTTGGAGATTAAGGACCCCTCTTAGGTTCAACTACTGCTTCACTCTACTGAGGAGTTAAAGCTCCAGTACCATGGACATATGGTTAGAAAGTTACAGGAAAGAATCACAAGAAAGATTCTACAAGCTGAGTCAATTGGTAGAAGACTTAGGGGTGGACCAAGAATGATATATATATATATATATATATATATATATATATATATATATATATATGATGGACTCTTCTATCATTAGACGACATATTAGGGTTTGACAATTTCTTATCGAACAACCACACGGATGATTTGTTTACAGTGATCAAATTTTTGTGTAGACATAAGCTCACTCCCTCCGTCAGATCGACATTACTTGCACAGGTGCAATGAGTGCCACATATCAGTTGATGAAACGAAGTGCTTTGCTCAAGAGCACATTGGTCTGGGAATGAAACCCACAATCTCACAATCATGAGTGCAACACCCTAACCACTATACCTCCATGTACCTCCCAATATATAAAACAAATTAAAAAGGGTAGCTTAACAGTAGTGCTAGTGAGTACTCTCTGTCACTTTTGTGACCTCTCTCTCTCTCTTTCTCTCTCTCTTTCTCTCTCTCTCTCTCTCTCTCTCTCTCTCTCTGCATGGCTTGGATTTCTCTCACCAGCCTCCATAGTGGCCACCATATGAGCAAGTGAGTAACCCTGTGTCTCCATATGTCGACAAGTACCAACTGCAGCAGTTTCATTTTTCTTAAGAAACTCCTGACATTCTTCGAACAGACCCTCATCTGACTGTTTCCAGTCTCCCTGATTATTAGACTTTCGACAAAGTTTGGTAGAAACTAAAATATTCCACCTCTTGGGATGTTCTTGTGGTTTGGTAAAGACTTGGGGATCAGGTAGTCATAGCTACCAGAGTGTGTGTGAGTATGTGTATATGTGAATGTGTGTGTGCATGTGAGAGAGAGAGAGAGAGAGAGAGATTGTAATATTCACCATTGTTATATAGAAATACACACATCACATGCATAACTATCACACACATATGCACACACACACACACAGTCTCTCTGTCTCTCTCTTTCTCTCACACACTCTTCACACACAGTCTCTCTGTCTCTCTCTCTCACACACACACACACACTCGCATCATCAATGAATCTGCCTGTATATATGTTTCCACCATTGTCATATGAGCTGATCTTATTTCACAATAACTACTACTACTACTACTACTACTACTACTACTACTACTACTGAATTATGGGTCTTTGTTCATATACGTATATGAGTCTAAGGATGTGTATGTGTATATATGTGTGTGTGCATGCATGCACGTGTGTGCAGTACCATCCCCTAATGCAACCATTATCCAACTGTACATCTCCATACTTAGAAATAATGAGGAATGATAAATTTGTGAACCTTGAATAGGAAAATATCCCTTCTTCCCCCTCTCTCTCACCCTCTCTCTCTCTCTCTCTCTCTCTCAGCATACATATATATACATATATATACACACATACATATGTAAAAAGAAATCTATACACACACACATACATACATACATACATACATACATACAGACACATATGTATGTATGTGTATATATAATATATATATATATATATATATATATATATATATATATATATATATATATATATATATATATATATATATATATATATATATATATATATATGTATATGTATATATATATGTATATATGATCTATATAAATATACATATGTATGTATATATGTGTGTGTATGTATATATTATTATGTATATATTGTGTATATATATATAGTATATTGTATATTATATATATATATTACATACATATGTATGTGCATACATACATACGTAGATGTATGGGTGAGTCTCTCTGTACACATATATATACATAACTGTTGCCATGTATGTTCATTTATTTATCTATCTTCATAATTATATTTATAAATCTTCCAATCTCTTAGGCAACTTTCCTTTCCTCTCTCTCTCTTTCTCTCTCTCTCTTTCATTCTCTTTCTCTCTTTTTACCTATTTATCACTCTATCAAGATTTTATTCTCCTTATAAATATCCTTCTTTATGCATACTAATGTATAATTAATATGGATATGTGTATACATACACCTACACACTCACATATATATGTATGTATATATATATGTGTGTGTGTATGCATATATTATGCATGTGTGTGTATACATCATGGATATATGTGTGTGTGTGTGTGTGTGTGTGAAGCTATATACACACACCTATATAGATGCTGAAAGGGAGAGGACAGAGTGTTAATCTTTAATCATGTAAATCACATTTTCTACTCTGAATCAAGTACATCTACACCTAATTCAAACAGCTTTCCGAGTTTCATGTATAGCACACACACACAAATGTATGTATCTGTCAGTGTGTGTGTGTGTGTGTGTGTAGAATCCCTGCACAATAACCGTAATAACAGACTATTGCTTCACCACAACACTGTCTCACAGTGCCCCTACACTACAACACAAAACCCTGCTAGAAGTAGCAGCCGTATTCCCTCAACTCACATACTATTGTTTTAAATAAAGGAAGGATACATCATAATGATCCTTGATAAACAAAAACTATGAGATGGTCATGACTGGAACTTTTTTGATCATTGGTCTTCTCAACCAGTGCTAACCTACAATTAAACAACAACAATATCATTGCACTCCTCCACAAGCTAGAAATTGTAGCCAAAATCCCTCAAATTTTACTCTAATACATTGTGTTTATAAAACCTGTTGGAGTGTTGAAGTTTTAGTTTTTTATTATTGGCTTCATCTGAGTTAAGGGGCTGTACCTGTAGCTTTCACTGGTCAACTGATGGTTGGCGGGCGGAAGTGAAAATGAGGTCGTTAATATTTGTACTCGAATTGTTGTAAGGTAACAACTGGGAGAGGGGAGGGATTCTGGTGGTTAGGGGTCAGTACAAGGTCTGGTGGAGTGTTGACACATCATGAGTGATGGAGGTGAGGGTGGGGTGAATTTGGAGTGAGACCTGAGAGCTGTGGCTCTTGATGACCCTGGCAACATTACTTAAACAGCTGAATCTCACCTTTATGTTGTTCCAGTTGAACAGCTTGTGAAATGCTAGCTGCCCAAAGTGGTTGCTAAACAGAGAAGTGAAGTTCTCAAGACACTGTTTTTATGGTGGTGTTACATGGTGGATTGTACCATATAACATGTTTCTTCTCTGTAGGTTGTGTTTATTGTTGTTGTTCCAATCTGATTAGTCTTTAATTTTCTTTGAGTAATGGATATTTAGCAGCGTCTCACTGTGGTACTTGGCAACCCTGTTCAATGTGACTTTAGCTGAGAATAAAGACCACATACTCTTGTTGATGCTGTTGGGTACATCATAAAGAAGTGTGGGTCAGTCACTTTCATGTGGATGTATGATAGAATTGTTTGGTCTTGTCAACAGGTCATGTGACCCTCAGAGAAACAGAAGAGTTTGTACCTTTGTTTGATGTTTTTTTATGCTTGACTTAGCTGCCATCCCATGAACATCACTTCAAGTTTCATGTTTCTATCAAGTAGCAACAATCATTAAGTAGGCCATATAGAACCTTCATTACGTATGGAAGAAGAAAGAAAGCTATAAATGAGGGTAGCATTTGTTGTGCTCCTTTAAACTGCTTGCTCTCAGATCAGAAGTAAACCTTGGACGTCAACATCCAACATCTTCCCATCTATCATGGATTGCCACAGTCACTCTGACCAACCAAGCCAAGTTCGTTTGCTGTTTTGAATAAATCAACCTCTTCATTAGAAATAGATTGCGAAGAAACTTTAAGAAACTGAAAAAGACCAAAAGACAAAGGATACAGAAGCGGAACTGCTATGCTGTTGCTATAGAGATTGGTACTTTACTGTGTGACAATTATTACTTTTGATAGGAGAATTCTCTCTTTGCTCATACAGGGTTAACTTCTGTCGTACCACTTTGTTTTTAATTTTGAATGTTTACCTGGAAATTCTTCTTAGATGTAGCTATTGTTGTTTAAATCTAGGTTGGATCTTATCCAGCAGAAGACCGATTATCGAACACAATCAGGCATTTACCTTCCCATATTCTATTCAGACATTGTGTATTTAGAACGACATAAATTAATCTGTCCCTCTTTGATATTTTTTCATTTTCTTATTTAGCCCCAAGTCACTTCTCATCCAACATATCTCTGATTAATGTTGTTCCAGCTGCAACCATCTCATGTCTTATTAAGTCATGATCTATCTTGGATCACATCAAGCAATGTGTCCTTCTTCCTATTTTCAGATAGTAGAAGTAATGGGGTGATGGTTTAGTTAATTACTTTAACAAGTGTCTCGTAATTAAATAACCTATCTCTCTGTTGAGTTCTGTTCTTCCTGTTTGCACACAAGCCACTTGCTGTCAATATATTTGTCTGCAATATAAATAAAGTGAAGTTTTCTGTTGAGAAAGAGGGGGTGGGGTGGGGTGGGGGCTGTGCTAGTTTTATACTATGGCCTAACAAAGATAACATGGGTGAGAATTGAACTTACAATTCAGAGTTAGAATAAGGCTTTCTATGCCATGAGGCATACTTTAACCACACTGCCAAATTCTTTGCAATGAGGCATAATTTAACCATCCTGCCAAATTTGTCCATTTCCTCTGAGGTAAATTAGGATAAATATACCATATTTCATGTATCTGTGGTATATTTGTTGCCCGTTCTTCCTGTTTGTTTAATTCTTATACACTTTAAAGTCATAGCACCAACTACATATTGAGTTGTTGTGCACTCTCACTGATTAACTTATTTCAGAGTGATGAACTAAAATTGCACCATTTAGGCTCACATACATCTATGATTTTTCTGTGTGTCTGTGTGCATGCATGTGCACGAAAGTCAATTAAATTGCAACATATCTGGATGTTCATAATACATTTAATATTTTTGTATTTTTAGAAGTATTTTAATGCTATTTTGAAGCAATCACTGAAGTGAATTTTTACATAATTAATTGTAATTTAAATTAATTGACTTAAATGTATATATAGTTTTTGTTCATAATTTTGTTTTGAGCTATTAACGTATCAGCATATACACCCCCACCCAGATATCCATATACATACATATGAATATATATATATATATATATATATATATATATATATATATATATATATATATAAGTATGTATATATATCAAAAGAGAGAGAGTGATCAATATATATGTATGTATGTATATATATATATATATATACACACACACACATACATACACAGTGTAGTTCAAAGCTTAATGAGAAAAGTAATCAACAGACGAAATACAGAAAATATATACAATATGTATAGTTTTTATTATAAGGATCTTTTGAACAAAATAAATTCCATAACTAATAATTTCTCGTGAGTCTTAATGAACTGTGGTTATAAGATTTGGTTGTTTAAAACTAGAATGGCCTCAGTGAAAATGGTTGTTGAAGAAACACCATCAGCAACATACATGCATATATATACATATATAAAGTGTATGTCTACCCTGGCTTGAAGGGTATCACGAAAGGCCTCGTTGGAGGTGCACCCTTCTGAGGTCTTTTACAGGGCTTACAAAAAGTGACAGATCACTACTATGAGTGTGTGAATCTGAGAGGGGAATATGGGCAAGTGTTTTCTACGATAGCTTCAGGCCTGCCAAAACCTTGTGAATGGATTTGTTAGATGAAAACTGAAAGAAATCTTTCTTACATATATATATATATATATATGTGTGTATTCTTGTGTTTGTGCCCTTCTGCCATCGCTAGACAGCCGATGTTGTGTTTACATCTCCCAAACTTAGCAGTTCAGCAAAAGGGACTGATAGAATATGTACTAAGCTTACTAAAAATATGTCCTGGTGTGAGTTTGTGTGACTAAAGACGGTGCTCCAGCATGGCTGTAGTCAAATGACTGAAACAAGTAAAAGAAGAAGAGAGTACACACACACACATTGCTCTACTATTTCTAAATATGGAGATTATTCGTTAAGAAGTCACCGACTGACAATACATGCTCACACCAGGTTACCAGCATGCATCTATATACATACACACAGACACATACACACCACCACCTTCAGAGCCACATTGTCAGGTGGTGTATATAATTAGTTGAGTGCAGGTGGCCCTTCTTCATTATATTGCCCCAGCAGGTAATTCTATGCCTGATATCATGTCTCATCAGGGAACATCATGAAATACCTACATTGCTGTCACTACCACCACCACCACCACTCTGCTCTACCCCCCTACCTCATCCAGTCCGATCTACTTAGAATGCATTTCTCTATGTAACATATCTGTCTTCATTCCTCTGATGTTTGATGATTGTGGTGGTGGTGGTGGTGGTGGTGGGGATGATGAGGGTGGTGATGGTAGAGATGTGTTGTGGTGGTGGTGGGAATGGAGATGGTGGAATGTGGTGGTGGTGGTGGTGGGAGTGGTGATCGTGGTGGTAGCGGTGGTTGTGTTAGTGGTGGTGAATCGTGGTGACAAGCTATATATGGCAATTGTGGAGATAGTGACGGTGAGCTATGAAAGTACTTTGTAGTTTGTAGTGACATCCGCATTTTACATCTGTTTTCCATTCTGGCATGGGTTGGGTGGATTGTTACAGTTTCTATGGCAGGATGTCCTTTCTCCTACCACTAACCACTCTTTCTGTTATTTATACCTGAAGTCTAACTTCCCTTCTAACCTTTTGATAGTTCTCTCCGCTGCTTCCCTTTCTTCCCATCTTTCCAGACTTGTCTCTTAGTCATTACAACACCACTGCATCATCGTCTTTCCTTCCAGCCAGACAGAACCTTGCACCATTCACAGATCTGGTCTGTTGCCCACAGGAAGTTCTCATGATTATCTCCCCTATGTTCTTCCCTGCCAACAACAGTTGGAGAGCTAACAAACAGTAAAACAGTTTTCCAAGACAATGACAGGGCTTGACCTGCAAGAAAGAGTAGCCAACTTCTTTCAAATCATGCTGTATTGTTTTAAAAAGGAAGGATAGATTTGACAGTGTAGTCCTTGATAGTCCCACCACTACCCACAGCAACAACCAAACAGTTCCAGAAAGAAGGAAATGGTAAATGGAATCACGAAAACTGAAACAAAGAGAAAATAAGGAAGAATGAAATGGTGAAGAGAGAGAGAGAGAGAGAGAGAGAAGGTGGAATGAGGGACACCAGGAAGAGATTTAGGGTTGTTGTGGCTTGTTTAACAATTTATCAATTGTGATGTATATTAAATCTACATTGCTAGATTGAGAGAGACGGTATACAAGTGTGTAAAATTGATGGAACAGCTGCTGGCTGTTGAAGTAATTGTTATTACTAAAATGTGTGTGAGAGAGCAAATGGTGGAGGTGTGGGGAGGGACTGTATTCACCTCACGTAACGTCATCATCTCAAACATTGCATCTTCTCTTTCTTCTGAGATGGTGATGGTGGGTGGGGATGGTGACTGAGAAACGTGTGACTGTATGTGTGTGCTTGTGTGTATACACTAAAAGTAAAGCTGTAATGTATACATTGTGGATATGCGCACACATATATGTGTGTATGTATGTGTATATATATATATATATATATATATATATATATTATATGCACACATACACACACAAGCACATATGTTTGTAAGTATCTTTGTATGCATGTATGAATGTATAATACAACTACTTATGTATGTGTATATATATGTTTATATGTATTTGTAAACATATATACAGATATATATACCACACACATATGTATCTGTGAGCATGTATGTGTATATATATATATATATATATATATATATATATATATATATATATATATATATATATATATATATATGTATATACTGTCAAAGTAGATATATTAATGTAAGAATGTGTTGTCCATTTGCTGTATTCTCGACATCAAGAGACAATGGTCAGTCATCAGTGCCTACAATTTCATTGACCAGGGATAATTTCCAGTTAGACTGAGTTGATGCATGGAAAAGAATAAAATCCACAACATCAGTCTTTAACACGATTGGCACCGCTCTTTTGAAATATTTTCTTCATATTTTGGTATCCTGTGTAAGTCTATTTTCATTGACACCAACTTTAAACTCTTACCTCCATGGCTAACCATTCTCATCTGTCTGTCTGTCTCTCTCCCCATGTGTGTGTGTGTCTTTGTGCTTGTAATTGTTCCTCATCATCACTTGATAACCAGTGTTGGTTTGTTTACATCCAAATAACTGAGTTGTTTGGCAAAAGATACTGATAGAATAAGTTCCAGGCTTAAGAATAAAGTACTGGGGTTGATTCACTCAGCTAAACCCTACAAATCTGTTCCCCAGCCAGGCAATTGTCTAATGACTGAGACAAGTAAAAGGTAAAAGATATATGTATGTATGTATCTACCTGTCTACTATATATATGTGTGTGTATAGATATATATTATATATTTATATATATATATATATATATATATATACACAGACACATATATGTAGAAGGGGTATATATATATAAATCAAAATAAGCAACAAGGATATCCAGACGTAATGCAGTATGATCGTTTCATGCAACTTCATTTATTTGAACAATGCAACCATAACATCAGTTTAAATGCAGAGCAATCCTCAGCTGCACAAAGACATAGAATTTAATTAAATTAAAACAGATGGACACATTAGTATAATTATACTGAAAATCTCCAAGAAGTTAAGGAGACAAGCCAAGAAAATGCTGCCTTCATTTCAGCTTAGAAGCTACATGTATACATGGATGTTTTGTTGTCCCTTTTTTGTATCACCTAACTGTCTGGATGTTTTGCGTTCTTGTCCCATTTTGTATTTTACATATACATATATATATAATACAAATGATATGTGAGCACATGCATATATACATACATATATGTACGTACCTACATTTATATGTATATATAGATGCATATCCGGGTACAGGACGTCAAAAAAACGTGAACAACAAACGAACGGGAACATAAACAAAGCACAAAAAACAAGCTTTTTGTATGGACAACAAAATGAACACATAGGAAAACAGACAAGCCACATATGGAACTTTTCCTTCATCAGCTGCCTCTATTCTAAACTAGGCGTTTCGATTAGACTATGAGTTATAGTTAAAATGCATATGGTTAAAGGAAACACACACACACACACACACACATGTATGTTTCCTTTCACCATATGCATTTAAACTATGGCTCATAGTCTTATTGGAACTATGACACACTAATAATAGATAGACTACAACACTACGTGATATTGTCACATACATTACTACATTGTGTGTGTGTGTGTGTGTGAGTGAGAGAGTCGCAATCTGTTAACAACATCTAATCACAATCCTGCTAAATCATACAAATAACAGAGTGTAACAACAGATGCCAGTGTGCAAGTTCAGTGTTTTGCAGCAACCCACCTTCCCACCCCTTCCACCACTCCAACAAACGAACAACACTTTCCTCTCAACTTCAATAACACCCATGTCATGAACTGCTAATGTCTTTGTTCGTTCTCTTATAATGTCTGCTTCAGCAAATGTCACGAATTCTCCTATTGCTTCGTTCCATTTGATCCAAACTGTTACTGCCCACAGGCTGGATTGAACCAAGTCACATCGTTTCCATACATTACTTGACAGTAGTTTCAGAAGTAGAATTTCTTTGTGGTTCTTTGATATTTGCTGGTGATGAGTTGGTTCGGTTCCATGTGTAGATGCCATGGCAAACGTTTAAAGAGTTGTGAAGCAATCAGCTCGACACACATGGAATGTATGTCAATGCATGGATACATGTGTGTGTGTGTATCCATGTTGTGTATCTGTGTTTGTGTGTATACTTATATGTATGTGTGTGTATCTATTCATATATATATATATATATATATATATATATATATATATATATATATACATATATACATATGCATACATATTCTTTTATTCTTTTAGTTGCTACAGTCATTTGAGTGTGGCCATGCTGGAGCACCGCCTTTAGTCGAGCAAATCGACCCAAGACTTATTCTTTGTAAGCCAAGTACTTATCCTATCGGTCTCTTTTGCGGAACCAAGTTTCGGAGACCTCAACACACCAGCATCGGTAGACATCTAAAATTATTGACTGGATGGAGTCGCTGCAAATTTCTCATCACTTCATCATGTTTGCTTCTTTAATAATCTTTAACATGTCTCTCTGTGTGGCATCTTGGTCAAGCATATTCTACTGTAATTTTGGACCAGTTTTGTGAGTGGATTTGCTAAACGGAAACTGAAAGAAGCCTGTTGTGTATATCTATATATCCTGGGTTGATTCATTCAACTTAAATTCTTCAAAGTGGTGCCCTAGCATGGTTCTAGTCTAATGAAACTGAAATAAGTGAAAACAAAAAAAAAACATATTTGCTGGGCAACTGATTTGAACAATCATGTCTAGTTTCTTTTCTCCATCTCAGATCGTTATGTCTGGCCTGTTATACTTGCATTTTATGAAAATCTTCACAGAGACATTCCACCAATATTCTTTCATAACATGAATGGTTGTTCCCTCCACATCGCTATACTTTCATACATTCATCTCCTCAGGATTATCTTTTCTACAGATTTCATTCTATAATGTTTTAGCTGGGTAGCATCCTCAAAATTAATTCTATAAGCTATACACTGGTTGTCATATAGTTTCTTTGAATCCCCGTCCCTTTTGAGCATCAGGTATTTTGTGGTCATTTTCTGCTTCCACATTACAAAAATATATACTTCAAAGTAAGAACTAATGTCTTGGTT
This sequence comes from Octopus bimaculoides, assembly GCF_001194135.2. Classification (NCBI taxonomy): domain Eukaryota; kingdom Metazoa; phylum Mollusca; class Cephalopoda; order Octopoda; family Octopodidae; genus Octopus; species Octopus bimaculoides. The sequence continues at coordinate 1,672,434 of NC_068994.1, read as the reverse complement.
GTTAGGGTTGTTAGCCTAGGACAGATTTTTCTGGTTGCCATTGTTGCTGTCACTTTGAAGCGTTCTGGGAATATAGCCGTGCCTGACCTGCTACTAGTCTGTGTCCAGCTTCTCTTCTGATGATTTCTTATAGAAAGGATATAATATGACATTCAAAAGCTGTTTGCATTGAGTTTAAGCCTCTGTTTTCATTTCAAGTAAATTTAGTCTCCAAGGCTGTTGATATAGAAATTCCTGTAGAGATTAACAATGTTCAGGGTTTAACATCAATGGCCTGGATCTCATGTAGCATCATCAATCAAGTAACCCAGATATTTTGTATGAGCACTTGTATGACAAAATACGTTGTAGGCTATCAATATATTGCATGCAGAAGGTTTCAACAAGACTGTTTTCTTTATCCTGATGCTGTATTCCCTGATTGCACATTCCTTGTCACAATTTCCATCTTAGGAGATATTTTCATCTATTCCTATGTCTCTGTATATTCCTCATCAGATATCAAAGCAACAGTCATTCTATTGATACTCGGTGGTCTTGCAATTCGTCCTTGTTTTACAACCAGTTAAGAACATATTTTTCAGGCCAACTCCATCCCCGTATCATTTGAGAATGTCATAATTAGGTCATCATCACTTACCTTCTTACCATCCATATTCTTGGAATATATTTTCATACCATCCACAAAAATGCAATGTTTGGTTGATATTTCTGTCTTGTTGTGGACCAATCACATATTCTTCAGATTTCTTTAACAAAACGGACGGTAGGTTTAGTGGCAGTCTTATGGCAAGTGGCTGTTATTGAAGCTTTTGGTTGCAGGGTTGTCAATGTCACGGTTTGGGTATTGATGTATGTTGTATGATTGTAAAAGTTGATGTCATTGCTGTATTAATTGTGATGCGAGATAAGATTAGCTATATGTATTACAACAAAAGCAGACCTGCAAACATTTAACAACTGATATTATTAAGGGAAGGCTAAGCAAGAATATATACATAAATTATCAAATCTTCACTGGTAACAAGACTAGGATGCAAGGATTGACTGAACTGTATTTGCCCAGCCATTAATTATCTGAAAAGTGAGAGACAAAAAGATATGAGTCTGCTGAAACTGGTTAAGGTTTCTTTCTTTATTTACCAGGTGAGAGCCAAGATCTGCCCTGCTTGAATGCCAACAGTGCTCTGGGATGATTTAGACATCAAACTACTTAAATAGTGAAAAGGGGTTCGAACCTCAAGAATATTGCTGATGATGTTCACAGCATAGCTTCAAGCTGATTAATCGATTTTTAGGTTGTTCTTGTGAACATGGTGTGGTTCATTTATGACAGCAAACTGGTAATTTTGCATTTGGAATTCAAGTCCCTACAATGTAAACAGCATAGCAGAGAGAGAGAGAGAGAGAGAGACAGCTCTTGAAATAGACATTTGCGATACTGTATCTTCTTGAAGTTAACTAAAGAATGGTGGCCTAGGATTAAATCAGGTCAGTTATGGCCTGGATAGTAATAGTTACGTATGTATGTTTGCCTGTTCTCTTCTGTCTTTGGTTTTGTAATTCTTGCCCTGAGGAAGGAGCTGCTTTCTAACAAAGATGCAAATCTCCACCATTGGAATGGAGATAACAAAAACACATTTTAAACTTGAGAAAAGCCTTGCATATTTTTACTGTTCCACTTACAGACTGTATTTGTAGCCTGCAAATCAGTTGGCTGATTTGTATTTTCTGAAAACCCTAGCTTATCCAAATCGTCACTTTGGCATTTACCCACAAAACAAAGTGCACAAATTATTACTGGTATAAATGGGAATTTATAATCTGGAGATGTTCTCTTTGGGCTAAAAGCTACAGTAGCATTCACTCTTAGGGTTTAGCCACATTTAAGTGGCAAATATACTTCACGTTGTCGTGCAGTTACTGTTTATACCTCGTTCAGATATATATATATATATACACAAATACACACATATATATATATAAGTGAAATTTATACAAAAGCAAAAGACGAAGGCAGGTGTATGAACGACAAGCAGGTATATTAGTTTGATGCTCGGCAAAAATGGAAAATTCTTTTACATTTTGAGCCTATGCTCTTCAGCAGAAAGGAATAAGAGGGAATAAACAGAGAGAGAATGAAAAAAACTTGTAGATTTCAGTGGTTCAGCATGGCGAATGGATGGAAAATATTCTCAAAATATGTACGATACACATTTATATACATTAGTACATACATGTGTGTGTGTGTTTGTCTTTGATTCTCTCTCTCTTTCCTCTCTCTTATACACTCACACATGTACTTATGTATCACACATATTTTGGAAATAATGTGTATTCATAAATTATTTAGAGAATTTTTAGAAGAGAAATTGTAAATAAAATATTAGATTTGTTTCTGAAATCAGAAAAATCTTAAACCATTGAAAGTGAATTGTTTTTTTGGAATATAAGGAACCAGAGATAAAATGGAGAGAAGAATAATAGCTGCCGCCTGGAGATGGTGGGTTAATGCAAAGGCAAATACCAATTCCAGAAGGAATATTAAAACATGTTGTATGAGCTCTAGATTTAGAAGGTGATAGTTGAGGTGCAATTTAGCAAGGACAGATAGCATAATTGGCAGCTACACGAAACGAGGAGCTGCTTATTACAGCATTTGGCTTTTGTGACCCAACGTGATTATTCATTCCTGTTTGTGTCTTATCTGTCAAAGACCATATTTGAATTAATTGTGTAGATTGGTGCTACAGAGGTGGAGGGCAGGTAGCGGTGGTGGTGAGGGAGATTAATACAATTGGGCGCATAATATATTAGTGTATGCATGGGTGTTGAATATATATATATATATATATATATATATATATATACACACGTTTGTGTTAGTGTACACATGGATATGTGCATGTATATAAGTGTTTACACATATGTATAAATATGTGTGTGTGTGTATATATATATATATATATGTGTATAAATATGTATGTGTGTGTATAAATATATATGTATGTATATATATATATATATTTGTATATATATATATATATATATTTGTATATATATATATATATATATATGTATATATATATGGATATATGTATATATATATATGGATATATGTATATATATATATGGATATATGTATATAT
>NC_068994.1:1664594-1665518 GCF_001194135.2 Octopus bimaculoides | reverse complement strand
TATATATAGAGAGAGAGAGAGAGAGATATGTGTGGGTGAGTAGGCATGCATGTATGTGAGTGAGTGTGTATCTTTACAGATAGATTTGTGTATGGACTCATGTGTGAAAAAGGGGCTGTTTATTATGATGATTAATGGGCAAGTGTATATATGTATGTATATATGTATTTATGCATATATTCTGTGTGTGTGTGTATTTGTGTATGCGTATATATTTGTGTAATTCTGTACACGTGTATATGTGTGTAGGTGTGCTGCGCTGAAATGGTGGAATTGCATGCTTACCATTCCTTCTGGCACTACTAAACACATGCACACCACACACACACACATGCATACACATGTTCGTACATACATGCACACAAGTACACACACTATACAGACATTTTTATACACACACATACCCACACATACACACACACACATGGAAATACCCACAAGCTGACACACAATACCACCCTCAAATGAACAACATACAAAACACAGCATAACAGCCATACATATGCATACACCCCATTATAGTGCAGCCACACCCCTGCCATGACCACCACCACCACCATACACACCTCCGCATACATCAAACTTGCAACACCACTGCAACCACCACCACCACCATCATCGTCATCACGTTGCAGTAATGCTGCATATTTTATCAGCAATAAGAACAGATCATTATTCTATGAGCTGCATGCAATTACGGTGTATATCGCATGTGATATCTGTGGATATTCCATGCATGCTAACATAAATTGCTTCCCCTTTATTCATTGCAATAAACCTTGGCATCATTCGAGAAGATTTACTGCCAGATCAAAGTCAATGTTATTGATTTTTGCTCTACCTCTAATTTACACACGCACACACATACACACATCTAAATTCACGTGTGCATGTCTCAGTAATATATATATATATATATATATA
>NC_068994.1:1663610-1664247 GCF_001194135.2 Octopus bimaculoides | reverse complement strand
ATATATATATATATATATATATATATATATATATATACACACACATTTACACATACATACATATTTAAACTCACATATGTGTATGTGTGTATGAGTGTGTGTGTATATACACAAAAGTATGCAGGTATATAGGTATATATATGCATGTATGTAGAGAGTTAGGTATACATGCATATTTATTGTGTGTAAAAATATGTTCTTATATGCAGTGAAGTGTCTATCGTGTGTGTATGTGTTCATGTATGTACATATAATATGCCTGTTATGAATATATGAGTGTATGTATGTATATATATAACTACATGTATAGCATGTATATATAAATAACTACACATGTATGTTCATGTATGTGTATATGTATGTACAAGTGTGTAAACATATATATATGTGAGTGTGTGTGTGTGTGTGTATTCACATACATATATATATTATATAAATATATAAATAGATATGTAATTAAGTGTTGGAAAGGATATTGTAATACGTATATAACACATAAGTGTCTATATGTTTGTGTGTTTGTACATGTATATATTTGTGTGCGTGTATAAATGTATGTGTCTGTAGATACACACACTTACACATGCATATATATATATATAAATATACATACATATATATATACATACATATATAT
>NC_068994.1:1648433-1663600 GCF_001194135.2 Octopus bimaculoides | reverse complement strand
TATATATATATAATGAGGCCTGCATGTCTGTACTTGAATATATTACACATTTATGACGATGTGTGAGGAGGGGTTATGTAGCAATAAAGAAAATACCAAAAATCAGAGAAAATTATTAAGGTACACACACGCACACATGTGCACAAATGCATAGACATGCACAATAGGCTGTGTGTGTGTGTATATTTCTTTCTAGGTTGTTGTTGTTGTTGAGGATTACAACACACAAGGGAGATTTGCTTCAAGATTAGAGATCAGTGGAGGGTAAAATTAATCAAGCAGTGTTGAAAGTGAAAGTAGGCACCAGCTAAAGGAGGTACAGCATCACCATCCTCATCATCGTCACTAGCATTATCATCACCATCATCAACTGCATCATCCTCATTGTCATCACAACCACCACCGTAATCATCATCGTCATCATCATCATGACACATCATGATCATCATCTCCGACACCACCATCATCATCAAAAACTTGTTAATTACATCATCATAATTATTATCATCAACACCATCAGCAGCACTACTATTGCTGATTATTTAAAGATAATTTGTTACCCTCATGTTTCCTCTCACATTCCACCTTCCACCTCTCAAATCATCTCTATCAATCCTTTCCATCAATGATTGTCATTTCTTCAGAAGCCACTCACAATGGTGGTGGTGGTGTGGTTGTTGTTGATGTAGTTATTCTGACATATTGTCTCTGGGGTTTTAAAGGAGTGTTTCTCATACATACACCTTGAAAACTCCCAGTTATCACTGTGTGCATGTGTGTGTACTAAGTGATGTATGGAGTTTATGGTATAACATTTATTCCATGGTTTACAATTGTTTCATCAATCACACATCATGTCTTTAGGCATTGATGATTATAATGATTTAGTCATGCATTTTATATAAGGTATATATTTAAAAAAGATTTTGCAAAAACACAGTCGCAATATTTGAAGCAGGATTTTCCTTCATTAAAATCATTAATTATTTTAAAAAATGATTAATTATAATATAATATCTTAGAAATAATGGAACGAAGTGAAATTTTTATATTGTAAGTGTTTCAACAGTTTACCGTTTTTCAGACACGTTATTGGGTTATCCATTTAGGAGAAGTTGTTTTCAGTAGTTGCATTGCCTATTCTTGCTTTAGTTTCAGATTTTGAATTCTTATAAAATATTCTTTTTTTGCGTTTCATAACTTATCGTTTTATTTTATTTTGGTAAAAAGGTAATATCTTGAATTTTCCATTTGCACAAATATCTACATGTTCACTATATGGAACATTTCTTACAGAAAAATCTTTGATTTGTTGTTTGTGTACTTTAACACGATTAATTTTTTTTTCCTATTCGGCTGATGTAATTCACATTGCATTGTGGGTATGTGATGCAGCAAATGAGATTTTTTGTTTTGCAATTCATATTTGCATTCACTTTCAATTTCTTCTCATTCTCAAATCTTTTTGTTGTTCAATTATTTCACAAGTCAACTACAATGGTCTTCATAGTTTGTTCCTTGCCTTATTCCTTTCTCTCTTGTGAATTTCCCCTTTGTCAGAAATTTTTTTTCAGATTTGCTGGTTGTCTTCATCTGTTGATAATTTGTGATTCTTTAATTATTTTTCTGAGATTTCAAGGTTGGTATAGATTTAAAAGGTATCATTTAGCTAAATGTATGATGCTATAATTTCTAGTATTGTAGGTAACTACAAATAGAATATTTATGATTGTGTTTTTTTTTCCTTTGCCTTCATTAGATGTTTTTCCATTAGACAAATATTGGACTTTCTTTTGCTTTAGTTTTAGCATAATTTACTCAATTTTTTCTTTCTTTTCTTGTGTGGGAGATAGTTTTGTTTCTGAAGGAACACATTTTATTTTACCAGTTATTTCTTACATCGATTTGAGTCTATAATCATCAAGAATCTCGCTAAAATTTAAATAATGGTGTGTGTCTGTATTCTTGCAGTAGAGATCAGTTGTAACTGTCTTATTTTCTTTAATTATCAGAATGTCCAAATAAAAAAAAGGGAAACTCCCTTTCATTTATTTCAATAAATAAGTAGATCGATTCATAGATGCTTTTTATTAATTTAAGGAATTTTGTGAAGTCTCCTTTACTTCTGTTCAAAGATGTGAATCAGTCATCCAGAAATATTTGCAGAAAATAAAGCAAGATTAGAAATACTGATTAGGAGTGATTCAAGAAAAGACAGATTTTCGTTTTCAAGATGGTATGAAGAGATTATAGTTATTATGTATATTATGCATAATAAATATATATTAGCCCCATATTGTAAATTTCTTCTGGGTTGATAGGTAGTGAGGTTGACAGGGTGTCAAGCTTGAAATTGAGCAGTTTAAGGAGTCAATTGTGTAATCCAGAGATGAAAGTTTCTTCACTAATATTCAAAATGTTGCTGTTGAAAAATTATGATGTTTAATTCCTCTGCAACACAGATATTGCATCTGCTGCCTTGACCCTTATTTTTGCTGGCCTTAGCTTTGATGCTCCACTTTATTTGGTGGCTGGTTTACGTAATCATCTTTAAGGTTCCATACCATGTTATACAGATATTTTCGATGTTAAATTTCATGGTTAGGTTTTTTTGCTTCATCATTGATTAAATAATAAGTCCTAGATGTAGATTTTTATATATGTTTGTTGTATTACCAATTAGCAATTTATTGTGTGTGCAGTTATCTATCTCATAACTAATCTTTGTTTTATATGCCTGAGAGTTTTTAATAGGTTCAAGAAATTCATGTAATTTATGTTGGAAATTATTTATTATATGGCTGAATTTAACATCTTAAACTAATTTTATAAAGTCATCTTCAAATCAGTCTAGATCTTTAATATATGGTGGGATTTACAAGGTTTAAAATCGGTTTGAAATCACACCGTAACACCTTTTGAAGTATAAGTAATAAACTAGATATTGTAGCCTTAGATACATTTATGTCTGAAAAGGTAAGATAGGTGTAGCTTGCAATCTTTGATCATATGTTGGAGCTGGTTTGACCCTGGGTTAGACAACAGCAACATCAACAACCACAAAACATTTTTAACCTGAAAACTTCCCTATTTGTCCCCAAACACTAAAATTTATTTTGATCTTCATGTTTTATCAATTTTATCAAACATTCTGTATGATGGTGTGTGTCACTGTGTGTGTATTTTGCAATGACATGTCACAGTCAGTGTTACTGTACAAGTGTGTAATAATATAAGCTATCATGCATCATAGAGTATTATTGTCATACTGTTACACCATCTTGTGTCACTGTTTGTGTTACAATATGACATCATAGCATATCATACCATCCCATGTCCAATCACTGTGGTAATGTCACAGTGCATGTTACACAAATATGGCACAATGTGTGTTACAGTATGATACTCTCTCTGTGTCAGAATTGTGTGTTTGTGTGTGTGTGTTACTCAGCCATGTAACTCCATGTAACTGTGACAATATTTCCCCAGTTTATGTAGAATGGAAGTCTTAATAATATGAGAGTCTAATTAATAGCATGGGTCTCTAGATAATGTTGCTGCAATTTTTAGACAGAAAATATATCATTTGAACAGGGACACACAAATAATATCGTTGTCATTGTCATCACCACGTTGTCATCATCGTAATCATCATTATCATCATCATTAATAATAATGATAATGATAATAGAAACCGCTCCTGCCTTCCAACCGAATGCACCCCCCCCTCCTCTTATCATTGCATTCATTCTGTCACTGCTACTGTGACTGCAGCTGGTGAAGCTGTTTGCCTTCTTCATATCCTCCTTGTTGCTGCTGTTGTTGTTGTTGTTGCTGTTGATATTATCAACATGTTATTGTAGTCATTACTGGTGGTGGTGGTGGTGGTGATAGCAGCAGTTACAATGATGTTCTCATTGTTATTGCTGCTGTTATTCTTACTGTGAAGGCCATTGTTGTTTGTTGTTGTTGTTGTTGTTGGTGGTGGTGGTGAGAGTGGAGGTATTGTTGTTGCTGTTGTTGTTGTTTTGCTTTCTTCCATCAGATTCTGGATATTTTGCATTTTATGATATTGGGAACAATTAATTGATTGACGTGTGCATGTGCGCATATATAGACATGAGTGTGCGTATGTGGGTCTATCTGTGTGTGTGTGTGTGTGTTATAAGTGCGTAACTGCTTACATGAATGTATGTGCATGATGTGTGTGTGTGTGTGTGTGTGTGCACAATTGTGTTTATGCGTGCTTAAGTGATTTGCATAGATTTGTTATAAATGTCTGCTGTGCATAGATTTGTGTGTGTGTGAATGTGTGTGTGTGTGTGTGTGTGTGTGTGTGTGTGTGTGTGTGTGAACCCTTGCCCTCTCCCACCACCACATCCCCCTTTATATATATAAACTGTTTCTCTCTCTCTCTCTCTCTGTAACAATACCCAGAAGTCTTCCTAAGTGGTTTCTCACTTACCAACAACCATTCAGGGATGGGTCTGTCCCTTTATTGTGTTAGCAGGGGACACCAAACAAGACATATTAACGACCACCATTATACCATTTAAACCATTAACAGTGCATTCAATGATCAATGGAAGGAAAGAGGGTGAGGAAGGGGAGGAAGGAAGGAATCGCCATTAGGGAGTAGCATCATATCTTGGAGGAGAGAAGCTGAGCAGTTCTTTATTCAGGTGTGGTGGACACTTACCTGACCTCCTCCTCCTCCTCTTCTTGTTGTTATTGTTTAGCCCAACCAAAGTCAGTGCTGACACAGTGAAGAAATGATTAAAGAAGTCCTACAAAAACACATGCAAACAATAACAGAAGCATACTTATAAATACAAAGACATACACATATACATTCACACACATATCTAATATAGCTTTCTTGTATTGAAGATGGTAACATGTGACAAGAGGAAAATTTAGTTGTTATATCTAGCATGCTAAATGACCACATAGAAGTTTCCCGTGTCAGTTTTCTGTTGTTTTCTTCCCGTCTCCATAACAGGAAGAGGTCTCCTTCATTGGCTTATAGATATATATTTATGTGTTCTCGTATTTGTTTCAGTCATTTGACTGTGGCCATGCTGGAGCACCGCCTTTAGTTAAACAAATCAACCTCAGGACTTATTCTTTGTAAGCTTAGTACTTATTCTATCAGTCAATTTTTGCTGAACTGCTAAGTTACAGAGATGTAAACACATCGACCAATTGAGCATTTGGGTTCAGTTAATCCACTTATGCCCTCCCCCAAATATTCTGGGCTTCTGTTAAAATAGCAAAAAGAATTCACTACTGCTTTTGGGTAACCACCACCACCACTACTACAGTACCACAATGCCATTTGAGCCCTATCTCCAATAAACCAATTTTAAATATTTCAACATTAGCCATTGTCTAGTTTCTAATATTTAAAACAAACGATTTTCCTTTTTAGCTGCAAACATGGAGTCTCTATGTGCTTGTTTGACTGGGTCGAATAGAACAGGCAGAGATCTCTCAAAACACACATTAACGTTTTATAAAAGAACGGCATATTAGATGATGTGGTCCTTGGAGTGATATGCGTAGGGAATAGAGGAGATTGACAGAGTTGGAATGACTTAACACAACTAAATTGAAGCATACCATTAAAATTATACTTCCTTCTTTAATTATGAGTAATTATGAATAATTTATACTCTATTAAATCTAAATAGTTAGACCAGTAAATTTAAATGATATCATCAAAGTTAAACAATTCGTCCATTAATTCTATTGGTACCAATTTACCCTCAGCCTACGTCTTCTTCATGGATAAAAATATGTTCTTGTTTAAACTGAAATCCACCATCATAATCTTTTATTATTTAAAAAATTTTAATGCTTATTTTTCAAAATTATTTAGGAGTCCTAACAACATAGTATCTCATGAGTCGTCTCCCTTACTGCTCCCTATTTCTACACCGAAGAACGTTTCCTTGTTTCCCTCCAGAGATGGATTTAAAGGGAGACAACCTTGTATTGCTTCAGCCAGACCCTATATGTCTACGAGCTGATGCACTATTGTTCTTCAGCGTCAAAGACATTCTAGCAATTGGAGAAGGGTCCCTTCTCCGATTGCTAGATGTCCTTTAAATTTGAAATCTTAATTGTTGATATGACATGGTATGACATAAGTGTCTGTATATTGTCTTTATTGTCATTTTGGTTATAAAATAAACAGATTAATCAACAGAGTACAGTGTCTGCAAGTTGATGAGTACCTCATATTCTCCTGCATTTTCTTATTGCTATATAAATTTAGGGTAAATACCCCTTTACCCGCACCCACTTATTGCACTTGGTATAACACTAGGGTAACAATAATTGGGTACCCTCCCAGCAGTATATTGGATAGATACTATCCCTTAGTGGGTTGGATCCTCAACCCCTAACTCTCTTGGATTATGTGCGTCTGTGTGTGTGTATATATATATATATATATATATATATATATATATATATATATATATATATATATAGATCTATCTATATGTAAATTTCTATATTTAAGAGATGAGGAATTATGTACATTATTTACATTTGAAGGATAACCCCAAGATTCCGAGTTTGATTCCAGGCAGTGACCTGAATAATAATAATAACATTGAAAAATACCTTAGGAATGAGAATCCAAGTTTGAAATTTCCCCAAGACACCTGATGAAGGCTGCAGGTTATATCAGCTGAAACGTTGTGTTGACAACAAACAAGATGAGGACAAATATCCATTGAATGTAAATAATATACATATATACATACATAGATATACCCAAATATATAGATGTGTATGTGTTTTTATATCTGTGTGTGTGTGAAGAGAGAGGGGGGGAGACAGAGGGAGAGATTGGAAGAAATTGAATTGTCCTGACTATTTTTAATATATATTTCTCCTTCATCAGGAATCAATCCCACACTTTCTTAGCCCATTATAAAGAAGGTCAGTAATATATCCCTATTTACATTATACACAAGCCAGGACAGAACTAAACTGGTCTTCTCAAATTTGCATTTTTATAAAATATTCAGGCAAAGAGTAAAAACAATTTTCTCATCGGCCACGTTATTAGAAGAGAGCATAGCACTATAATAGTACCCTAGTACTATTATAGTACTATAGCAATAAGTTACAGCATTGTAGTAGAAGTATTTTCATATACATATCTTCCTGTTAAGCTATAAACACTAAGACAGTTATTTTATTATGATAAACTATTGTGAAATTAATATTATAAAACTATTAATGAGTGTGAAGTATTAATTAATTTCTTAAATGCATATATGAAGAGATTATATTTAAGAGTTGAGAAGATGAAATGTTTTGGGGGTGAGACTAATGAAGAACCGTGGAAAATGTTTGCATGAATTTAAATAAATTTCAAGTGGGAAAGGCTAGAAATACTAGGTTGCTTCCCTTGAGTGAAGTTACGGGTAGTAGATTACCTCCCTTACATTATAGTTAGGTTCTCTGTTGATGTACAGCACACACATACACACGTGTATACATTCACATGTATGGACATACGCGCACACATACGTAGACACACACACATACAAAGATTCACCAACCCACACGAACAAATACACCGCCTGTCGTAGATGCATTCAAATGCACAGCGCGAACACGCACCTGCATACACACATACACACACAGATACACATACAGTTGAATAGATACATACACACATACATACATACAACAAGGAGTATGTACCGTCAGAGAAGTCAGCTTTCTTTGTATGTATGTATGTATATGTGAAGATATCTGTATATATGTGTAATTATGCAGATTGATAGATCATTGTAGTGTGCTTGTGTGTGTGTGTGTGTATGTGTGATTGTTTTTTTTTTCCGTCTTGCTAGATTTCTGTAGTCATACTTGATGTGATGGAGAGTGAGGGAGGGAGAAAGAAAGTGAAATACAGATATAGTAAGAGGTAGAGAATGAGTGCACATAGTAGGCTTGGGGGCAGACAATGAGTAAGGGAACATTAATCTCCACCAACCCACTCACAAACACACATACACACACACACAGTAAGGAAGAAAGAAGAATAGAGACATTAGACTAAATGAGTGTATTAATGGAAGGCATTGTACGTTTGTTTAATTCAGTTTTGTTATTTGATAATAAATATTTTTTTGTTGGAAATTAGAATTCATTTCATTGATTTCTATAAACTCCAAAAAATTTTATAAAAGATTACAATTATTGTATGTCTGTCATATTTCTTGATATTGCTCATTGTGACAAAAATATACTCCCAAGCATAACCATCATTCAATGGGCAACACTAGCATATCCATCCATCTATCTATCTATCTATCTACACATCCATATATTCACACATATATACATATATGTGTATTTGTAGGTATGTATGTATGTATGTATGTAGGCTAAGGCATATGCCAAGCTGGGCCGCCATCAGGAAAACACACAGCCTGGCAATGAAATGTACTTGCACGAGTTAATCCAGATTTCATTTGTCCATGACGTGGTCGTAAGTCAGAAGATCCACTCAACTAGTTTTGGTGGTATTTACTACCTCATCAGTGATCGGTTATTTTCTTCACAACAGAAAGTATTCAAGAAACTCCCTCATATCTGGTGACTTGTTAAATGAAATTGCTTCGAAAATAAAATTTATGTACAACATCTAAATATTATTTGGATAAATGAATTAATTAAATACAATATTAAGGGGTCTAATTATTGAGGAGTCCTAGGGAGTATAGGGCGGTTCTAACAATTTAACACCAGATTCTCTCCCTTCGTTGACACTTTTTGGTTAACATGGATTAGCTCCCTTACATTATGGCTGGGCTTTAAAAGGCCTCGGTTTAATTGTATAGGAGAAAGGATTGGGTTGGAAGGGATTTGAATGGAAAAGGATTTATGGAGAGATTAGAGAGTAACAATGGATGGTGGCAGTGACGAAGGGAGATCCTCGGAACTTACACACAAATCATGACTAAAGATTCAGTTAAATAATTGACATATTCTACAGAAATATAAATGTAGCAAATTTGAGATGGAAATAGCATGGTGGTGGTGGTAGTGGTGGCAGTGGTACATCGTCATTGCTGTCGTTGTTGTTGATGTTTGTCAAGCTCATAGCCCTTTATATGAAATATAATGTAACACGCCTCCAAGATTACATCCTGAACTGTAATGTATCACAGATGTGACATAGCCTGTAAGATATAACTTGTGTGTGTGTGTGTTTTGTAAATGAAGTGTCAGGTGAAATCGTGTCTTCATCTCTTTTTCTGTTTGATTTTTTTCAGAAGCTGTCGGTGCTGTGAGTGGAGATTGAACCATGAATGTTATCAATCGGGTGTCTATGTGGACACTACAGTCGGTGATATTATTTTCCTGGCTGACCGGCTGCCACAGCATTGACCTTACCTATCATGTGGAGGAGGAGAAATACTCAGGCACTTACCTTGGGGACATTGCTGCTGACTCCCACTTGAGAGACAGTTTACCATTCCAAGATCACAACTTAGTGACATTTAACCAATTAAAGCCACGTCGCAATGGCAAACACCAGCTGTTCAACGTGACGAAGGCAGGTAAACTGTACACGGCACAGACATTGGATGCCGAGAAACTATGTACATATAATATGGAGTGTTTCCGCATTTTCAAAATTGCCATCCATCAAGATGAAACTTTCATGAAAATATTGAAGGTGAAAGTGGTCATTGTGGACATAAATGACCATAAACCTGAGTTTGCAAAAAAACTGGTCAGCCTTCAGTTTGATGAAGGCGATGGAAAGGGCATGAGGAAATCCATTCCTAATGCTGTAGACAAGGATGTTGGTGTGATCAATTCGAAAATTACTTATCAGATAGAACGCAGCTCTGAGAAGGCATCATGCCCTTTCACGTTGTCTGTTAGGAAAACTATAAGTGGCAGGTCAGAACTTGGAATTGTTTTGGAGAGAAAACTTGACAGAGAAGTGAAAGATTCCTATAATATTCGCGTGGTGGCCAAAGATGGAGGTTATCCACCTAAACGAAGTACTTTAGATGTGAAAATAGCTGTGACAGACGTTAATGACAATGCACCTGTGTTTTCTAATGATATTTATAATATTTCTATACAAAATACATACCAAAGGAACAAACCACTCGTTATTTTGTCAGCAAAAGACTCAGACTTTGGCGAAAATGGCCATGTTTCTTATTATTTCAGTTCAGAGACTCCAGAGACTGTCAAATCTCATTTTCGACTGAATCAAGTCACGGGAGAAATATTTCTCCAAAAAGACATTTCTTTAGAACGGAAGCAAGCTTATAAATTGTTTGTGCGAGCTACAGATCAAGGTAGCTCGCCTCTCAGTTCTATAGCCATGGTTCTGGTAAATATTGTTAACCAACACAACATGGCACCAGAAATAGATGTCAACTTTGTCACTCAGATAAAAGAGAACACAGCAGCCATTTCTGAAGGAATCAAAGTTGGTAGTTTCATAGCTTATGTCAGTGTTATTGACAATGATGTTGGACAGAACGGTGAGGTGGAATGTTCTTTAGAACATGAAAAATTTCTTCTCTTAGATTTAGGTTCAAATGAATATAAGGTAACATTGAGGAAATCTGTTGACAGAGAGAAACAAGATAGGTATGACATAACGATTTCTTGCGAAGACAAAGGGTCCCCTCCTTTACAGACTCAGAGACAGTTCTCCATTGAAGTGATGGATGTCAACGATGTCCAACCACAGTTTACAAAAGAATCTTTTAAATTCCTGACTTATGAAAATGGGAAAACAAACTTTCCCATTGGTTTTATAAATGCTACTGACCCTGATATGGGAGCTGGAGGTCAACTGACTTTTTCTCTGCTGAGTACCAGCAAACATGTGATACCATTCCAGATAACTGATTATGGTTTTATCTCAACCACTATACCACTGGATAGAGAACAACAGAATGTTTATAAGTTCCAAGTATTTGTCAAAGATAACGGGAATCCTTCATTAAATAACACAGCCAATGTGATTGTTGAGGTTTTAGATGAGAATGATAATGCCCCTTATTTCACCTTCCCTAGTTCGGACCCTTTCAGTTTAAATGTCCACTATCATCCCCAAAGTAAAAAAGAGATCACTATTTTAAGGGCTTCAGACAGGGACAGTCATTTAAATGCATTCCTTAAATATGACATAGTAAAAGGCAACAACAAACAGTTGTTTGCAATAAACCCCTATTCTGGGGCACTGTCTTTTGCTCGGACAGTTTACCAAAATGATGCTGGTACCTATGACTTGAAATTCGTTGTGAAAGACAGTGGGACCCCTGTTCTCTCAGTGACAACCATGGTGTCTTTAACACTGACCGTTAGCAACAAGACATCTCCATCACTGGACACTGTTCCATTACAGACTGACCACATGATCAACTTGACCTGGGTCATTGTTATTGTAACGGCCGCTGTAATCGCCTCTGTGGCCATTGTAGTATCAATAACCCTGTGTATTGTCAGATGTAACAATGGTCGAAGCCACTTGGAACCGACTGAAATTAGTACCACAATCCCAGCCAATAGAGAAAAAAGTCATTTCATATCTCTGACAAAAAAACCAGTCCCAGCATCAAGACATTCCGAAATGAAGAACAGAAACACTCAATTTATGGAATCAAGTCGGGAATTTTATCCTCAGTATGAGTCCCAAAGTGAGTGGACCACTTCAACGTCTGAAAGGAGGCCTGCATCTGTGCTGTTGGTAAGTATAAACGTTTGGCTTATTTGAAGGTTGAGCACAAGTTTGAAATTTGCAAAACATTTTCTTGCACTCTTGTTGATTTCATATCTGTGGAATAATTGCCAGAGAAGGAAAAATTATTGGACTTTAGAAACTATCACTCAAGCAACTGCATGTAACCATAACACCAGGGCTATATATATACGGGTGGTGCTAGATCAACACCAGAAACCGACAAAGGATGGTAAATATTCTGGTTGTTGTGTTCTTGGAGTGTCATGATAGAATCTGGTCATAATTTGTCAAATCTAAAAATAGATACTGAGAAATGAAGACGAAGAAAGGTTGCAGTGATGTTATGAAGAGAAGTAGCATAGGAATAAAGGAAAGAAGTAGGATGAAATTGGTTGGAAGATTTCTCTCTGTAATACAGGAGTATATTTCAGTGTAGAGGACAACTCATGTTGTTGAAGAGGTGGTGGTAGTGGTGGCGGGTAGGGGGGAGGGTACAATAATTGTGCTGCTGCTACAAAAATGACCATTCTGAACAACACATGGAAAACACAGCAAATGTGGGTGTGTGTGTAGAGAGAGAGAGGACAGCCAGAGAGATAGACAAACAGATAGATAGACAAATAGATACTGTGTTATATAGATAGATAGACAGGTAGGCAGACAAACCGACAGATAAAGAGAAATGTGTGTGTGTGAAGCTGCACACAGGAGGGTGTCACATTGTAAAGTGACTCAGTAAAATGACTCAATCTCACATATTAATACCAACACATGGACCTTGTGCGCCTTTAACTGTGTCCCTTCTTTTACAAACGCTCAGGGCCCTCTCTGTTTCAGGATAACTTTCTCCTTTCCTTCACTGAGGCACATGGGGGAGCCTCTGTGGACTAACTTATATATAAAAAATAGATTATGTCACAAAATTATATACAACACACACACATGCACACACGCACAAACACAGCCATGGACACACACATTTAAACATGCCACTGTCACGTGTTGTGCTAGCTAATACTGCAACCCTACTGCAATTTAGCTGCACTCTTACAGTTGCTGCTGTGGATTATTATGCAAACATGCATTACTGCACAGCATGAAGCATTGTTGCACACTTACATTTGGTGTTCTGTGTGTTGTAAATGTGTCAGCTGACAGGCATTGCAATGTGTTGCAGCCTGAATGTGCACTCGTCACACCATATATCAGTGCATGTATTGCATGTTGCATGTTGCTGCAACAGCAACCAACATAAAACAGTGATGTGCAGGATAACACTAGTGATTGTGGTCTGCTACAAGATGACACACTTCTTCTGCAACTCTTCAACAACAAGTTACTGTCACTCACCTCTGACATTGCACTCCTGTCAACGGAGCTGAGATGAAGATGCAGTGGTTTAGACAGTGTAATACCCAAGTGGTATTGGAGTGGCTTAAATGATGCGATGGCATAATATAACAGTATTGTATAGAATGGCACTATACAATATACCTTGTATGTAAGGTGTAGTTAAATGTTGGGATCGGTTGTCTCTCTAACAAATGAAGGTTCAGCAAAGACCCCGTCATCATCCTTTGATGCTGCTCAACAAGTTGTGATTCATGGAACAACTGACTTTCACATCCAACTCTGGTGCTTCATTCAACCACACGATTCATCCTTTCAATTGCTGAATACCAAAATGTGGCTTGCAAGACCTCCATTCGAATGATATTCCAGAGTCCCCCCCCCCCTCTAACCTTTGTAATGTCCTGTCATTCTGTTCTTCTTTCCACATATAGGGTAATCATCCCTTTTTCATTGTTTACACAATGCAGGATGGCCATTGACTGGCTTGGGTTCTTTGCTCTTTTTTATCCTACAGGGTGCCCAACAACCCCACCTTCTCACCACGAAAGTTTGGTGGGTTTGCTTGCATGCATACCCGCATGTACAAACACATGCACACATGGATGCACACACACATGCAAACACGCATGCACATACATGCACACAGTGAGAATATCTTTGTGGAGCCATTCAGTACATCACCTTCTACACGATCCATTGTAGAGACATATTTATCCGTCTCTCAATATATATTTATGTATGTATGAGGGGGTACTCAAAAGAAGCCGGAATTTTGCAATATTATTTTATTCGCTTAGTTTTACCTGTTTACACTTTTATCATCTTCAAAGTATTCTCCACTTGAAGCAATGCATCGGTCCAGGTGTGTTGACCATTCTTCGAAGCAGTCCTGGAACTCTTTTAATGCCTCCGTCGTTTTCTTCTTCGGTTCTTCCACATCTGTAAATTCTTTTTGCACCTGCTTTCATCATCATCAGTGATGACCTTTGAAAAATGGTCCAGATCAACTTCCAGCTGTTCTTTCAGTTCATGGCATGCATTCAGTTGGAACTGCTTTTGATCTTCCATCAGCAAGTGAGGCACAAATTTTGCTGCAACTCTTTTCATTTGCAATTCCTTGCTCAAAATTCGTTGGTGGGAGCTCCAGGACAAACCAGTCATATCAACAAATTCGTCAATTGTACAGTGACGGTCCTTCAAGATCAGTCATGATGTTTTCATTCGTTCAAACGCTCGACAGTCACCCTGAACAACGTTGGTCTTCAAGCAACAAGTGACCATTCCTAAAGCAATGAAAACCACTCGTAAACTTGTGTTTTGCTCATGGCAGCATCTTTGTAAGCTGTCTGAAGCATGACAACTGTTTCAGCCACTGTTTACCCAGCAAAAAAACAGAATTTCACAAAAGCATGTTGTTCCTTCATTTCAGCAAAACACAATGAACAAGGGGGAAGCAGTGCAAAACAAAGATGCACTATGTAACAGTTCAGAAGACTGATGCCTGAGGGTTGCATCAAGTGGCTCCTAGTGGCAGAAGCCTGAACTACCATGAGCTTGTCCCACAAAGAACATTTCCAGTTACTTTTAGGTACCTCCTCATGTATGTGTGTGTGTGCGTGTGTGTATATATATATATATATATATGTATAACAGACAGAAAATTTGTAACTATTTCCTCATCAGTCAACGTCCAAAAGATTCTTACAAATTCACGCCTTTAATGTTGATATTGTTCACTTTTGGTGGTGCCAGTGGCGATAAACCACTGGGAATTGCTAACGAATGTACAGGACAATGACGAAAACAAACACAACAGAATAAAATACACATGTACAACCCAAAAATAAACAATAAAAAATGCCATGGAGCCAAAAGGCAGAGTGACGCAAAGGAAATTGAAAATGTTCTGTACAACTGGAGACGGGAAAGGACAGAGGGGAAAGTCAGAATGAGGGGAGAATTATATATATAGGTATATATACATGTGTGTGTGTGTGTGTATGTTCATATATGCCTATATAGGCATATATACATATATATATATATATATATATATATATATATA